>NW_022436984.1:19725106-19863763 GCF_009761245.1 Sapajus apella
TTTTGAGAGAGTTTCACTCATGTTACCCAGGCTGGAGTGCAATGGCGCGATCTCGGCTCACCGCAACCTCCGCCTCCTGGGTTCAGGCAATTCTCCTGCCTCAGCCTCCTGAGTAGCTGGGACTACAGGCACGCATCACCAAGCCCAGCTAATTTTTTGTATTTTTAGTAGAGACGGGCTTTTACCATGTTGACCAGGATGGTCTTGATCTCTTGACCTCGCGATCCACCCGCCTCAGCCTCCCAAAGTGCTGGGATTACAGGCTTGAGCCACCGCGCCCGGCCTCTCTTCCAGTCTTAACTATCCCATTCCCCCCTAGGGTCCACATGCAGATTGGGCTGTTAGTGACACTGACTTACACAGGTAAAAAGAGACTTAACTATACTTGGCAGAGACTGCTAAGTGCCAAAAGAGTGGTGTAGACAGTAAGTGAGGTCACCCTGGCCAGGGAATTGGGGGCACTTCTTGGAAGGAGGGAGAACTAAGAGCTTGAGTGGGTCTGAAGAATGAGTAGTTCTGACTGCTTTGGTTCAGGGATTGTCATCTGGGTGCCAGGTCTTGAAGAATGAGTAGAGGCCACACTGGCAGATAAGACAGGTAGAGGCATTAAGTACTGCTGTCTCCACGACCACCTCCCCCATACCTCTCTTCATTAACCAAACATGAGAGGTGGCAGGCCCATTTAGATCTGGTACTTTATTCTAGGGGAGGAAATGGGATGAAATGACAGATGAAGTATAAGCATGAACTCCCTGGCCTCAACCAGTCACTGAGAATGGCTGCCTATCACCTAAGTCAGTGATGGCCTGGCCTGATGGGCAAGTTTATGACCTCCTGGCTTCAGAGCAGCAGACCACAAACCTTCACAGAGCTCTCTGTTGAACTTCCTTCTCAGTACAGAACCCAGAAGTCCTGGTGATACTTATCACTACAATTTATTTATTTAGCATCCTCTGTGAAAGTATGAGTACATGTCATATCTGCCATCAGAACACCCCTTCAGCAATCACTCAGAACAACAGGGAGGACACATAGGGTCTTGGAGGTTCTGAAAGGTGAAATTTACAATAACTTCCCATTGTAACTCTTCAGAGCAAATCAGAAGTAAAAATGTTCAGAACACGAGTCTGCCTTCCAGGCCAGTCTTCTAAGCACCTTTTTCTTCTCTTTCACATTTTACCCTTGTCTCATTCCCTGTTCCCTCCTCCTTTTTGTTCATAAAAAAGTTTTTTTTTTCCAAATAAGCAAAATGGAATCAAACTTTGCAACCTCCAAATGTATGAAGTAAACATTATTCCTAATGAGCCTCTGGGAAAGTGCTCACCTTTGAACTTGGCCAAGGATTATGGAGCAAAGAAAAAGTCTTAAGAACTTGATAGAGTGTTAGAGCTTCCTGGATTTTTAAAATCGAGTTGCATATTACATTTCTTTTCCTTAATAGGGGCAGTTCCAGAAATCCTTCCTGATTGAGTAGGCCATGTCTGAAAATGAAGCACTAGGGTTGGTTACTGACTCTGGTTCAGAGATTGTCATCTGGGTGCCAGGCAACCATGGGGTAGGAGGCACCATTTCTAGAATGCTCTTTCCTTCCTAGTACTCAGCGCCTATGCCAACAGTCCCTGCAAGACAGGAGAGGAACATGTAGGCTATTCTATTTATGGTACAGGGAGGCCTAGGAAAGAACAGGAAGATGGTCAAGGGAAGCTGGCAGCAAAAAGGCAATGAGACTGAGGAGTTCTCCCTCTAAGACAAGCTCTTTTCCCCTTGGAGACCTTGCCTATTCATTGGCCTGTGCTCATCTCTGTAGGCTTTCTATTAAAACTCACACACATGGCCAGGTGCGGTGGCTCACGCCTGTAATCCCAGCACTTTGGGAAGCCAAGGTGGGTGGATCACGAGGTCAGGAGTTTGAGATCGGACTGGTCAAGATGGTGAAATCCCATCTCTAAAATACAAAATACTGAAAATACAAAAATTAGCCAGGTGCGGTGGCAGGCTCCTGTAATCCCAGCTACTCAGGAGGCTGAGGCAGGAGAATCACTTGAACCCAGAGGCGGAAGTTGCAGTGAGCCAAGATCACACCACTGCACTCTAGCCTGGGCGACAGAGCAAGACTCCATCTCAAACACACACACACACACACACACACACACACACACACACACACACACAATCTTAAAGGCAAAAACACCACTGGCTGTCTGCATAGCTTCTGCCTGTCTCTGTGGAATATTACACATTTTAAATTCCCTAACTATTGCCCCACAGCCAAGAAGTTCATCTACAGGCATTGAGATGAATCATTCACAGAATGACTTAAATCCAACTAATAATATGTGACTGCTGAACACATTCTGATCGAGGTTCCAAACCATTTATGATGCCACATGTTTGTTGTAACATGTAGAAGCATCAGTAGTATTTTGTTTCTCTTTTCTTGAAACTTTCCCTCCAAGTTTCCATCTTAATGCTTTAAATCACGATAGAATCAAACAAGCTCTGTGCCCTCTGCCCTTGCCCCCGAGATGGCAGGAGCTTCACCAAGCACTGCCATTCCCACAGAGATCTAGGGTAAAAGGCTTTACAGGATCCAGAATCCAGCTCCATTTCCGAGCTATTATCACTTCATAGCACAAGCTGTCTTCTTCTCTTCCCTCAAGTCCCTACACGCACAGCTAGGCACACATAGATGTGTAGTGCACTGTCCCTGGACTGAGGCTCTCCCAAGTCCAGGCTACCTTCTGCCTAGCACCTGCTTAGTGTAGCTTATCTTTTAAAATAAGCCATTCTCCAAAGAGCAGGGTTCCCAGTGGCCTTGAGGTTTGTTAGAGGTTCTCTAGAATTGGCAACTTAGCTGTGACCTCAGAAGTCTTGGCTCTGGCAAAGCAAGGTCTTTGCGCTAAAACAGGCTCAGTGCCCATGGAGATAATCACCTCTTGTAATATCCACACAATCATCTCATTGTCAAAGCACAAGGAATGCAAAAATAGATGACATGCCACAATAGGGTTGCCCCATGGTTTAGCTAAACCAGGATTCTGCTTCCGGCTGAGGGCACCTTGGGACACCTCAGCAGCAACGGTCCTGAACATTGTTCTGGAGCTTAGCCCCCATTGGCAAGACCTGTGCTCCTACAACTGTAGCCTCACCAGGCCTGATTTTGCCCTGCCTTTTTGGGACTTCTTTATCACCTCCTTCTCCTGGCTAACTCCCCTTTGCCCTTAAATTCACAACTGGGAAAACCCTCTAGGAGCCTTGTTTTCTTCCCCACATTGGGTTGTGTCATCTTTCTTGCTCCCTGAGCACTTGCTCCTGACTTCTGTGGCAATGGCCTCAACACTATTGAGTGCGTGTTATGTGTCAGGCATGGTTCTCAGCATGTTACATGTATGTATTTCGTATTCGCCACAAGAACTCTGTAAGGCAGGCACTTGTAGAATGACTATTTCCACAGGACACTGAGGTTTGGAGAAACTTAAGTAACTTGCCTCAGGTCATAGAGTAAGTGTTCAAGCCCTCAAGCCCGGGCAGTCCAGCTGCCTCTGCCTGGCACAGGCCCTTGGCCTGGTCTGCTCAGCCTGTCTCCCTGACTGGGCTGTCAGCCCCTGGAGGGCAGGGATCTGTCTTCCCTTTTCTATCCCCAGTGCCTGCCATGTAGTAGACACTCAGTAATTGTTAAATAAATGAAAGCCGGAGCTCATCAAACAAAGACCAGATGTGATTTAAATTCCAAGGAGCTGTACTTTTTACAAAAATGCTAAAATGCCAAGGAGTACTTGCCTTTTTACTAAAAAGAAACTGTTTTCGCTATGTAAGGGTGGCATTTTAGAACTCTGATTACTTTAGATCTTTCCTCTAGGTGACATAGAGTTGTGGGGTTTGGCAGACCACCATGGGAAAAGAACACATGACATGCATTTGTCAGGATCTCTGTGGCCATTAGACGTCACTCCAATGAAGCCAACGCTCCGAGGTTTAAAAATAATTAAGGGAAACAACTAAGCAGGGAGACAGAAAAGACCACTTCTGAGTTGATTCTTGAGAAATGAACCTTTTCTTTCTACCAACCGGCACCAAAAATCAGAGTGTCCTGGACGCAGCTGAGAGACAACTCAGGGAGAGCACTGCAGTTTCATACCACCTCCACTCAGGTCTCTGTCCACCACGCTAATCTTCTAAATCGTTTAATCGAACACGGCGCTGCCTTGGAGGCTTCAGGACTTTGGGGCTGTTTTTTCCCCGGGCTTAAAGTCTTTCTCTGCTGCTGACTCACATGTTAATTACTGCTTTGCACAAAGTAGAATTAACAGTGCTCCTGCACTCGCCTGCCTGGGTGTTATTCAACTGTTTTATCTGCTGGGCGGAGCTGAGTGTGCAGGTGGGCTGGCCACGGTGTCACCAGCGACCCCTTCTTGAGCTGCCAGGGCAGTGAGCATCACAAACACAGAAACCAACCATTGCTTTAGAGGCTCTGGGGAAGAGGCTGTGGGGTGTGCTCTGCCTGCCCCAGGAAAAAGAGGGTTACGTGCTAAGTTATTACCAAAATCTCTTGAGAAGAGTGGCCCAGGAGGTTCAGTTCCCTGTCACCTGTCAGTGTTAATGGACAGAACTGGTGTTTCACAGAAAAGAAAAATCAACTTGTTTTCTGTTTGACCGCTGGGCTGGATAATGAGGTAAAGATGACATTATCTCTAATAAAAGTGATTTGCAGAAATCACTGACAGAACCTCAGTAGCAGAGATTTGCCATTAGCAGGCTAGCCAGATAAGAGGGGCAGCTGGGTTCTGTTAACCCCCTGCTGGTCTGATGAGTATCTTGGGGGGATGTCGAAGGCTGGGGGGTGGAGTGAAGTGCAGTGGACTTTTTGAAGTTTGGGCTAATGGAGTGTTTTTTCCCAAAGTGTGGGCTGTTCTTTAGCCCTGCTTGCTGATCTTTAGAGTTGTTCACTGGGTTTTTTATTTTTGTTTCATTTCTTAGGATTTTTGTATCAGTGCTTTTTCCCCCTGGGGATTGGCCCATTTTCTCACCTCCATGTCATATTCACCAGAAGGGTGGAACCCTGGCCAAGCCCTGGCATCCTCTCTGCCAGAAATCTGAGTCTAAGCAGGGCACCTACACATGTGAGGTGAGGTCTCTGGGCCACGGGTGTTGGGCAAGAGATTGTTCTGTAGTGTCAAGGAGGTGGGATCTAAGGCAGAAACCTCCCTGGCCTCTTAAGGATGGAATGGGCCAGGAGGGGAGGGGTCTGCCCTTGTCAGGACTTGTTCACCTGTGTCAGTGAGAGCTGACTAGCAGCTGGCTCATGAAACATACACATGATGTGGATAGCAGGTACAGTCAGCTACTTCTTTGTGAAAATATCCTTAGGATATAGGGATTTGTTTCCTGGGGACAGTGAGGAGTCATAGGGTGTTCAGCAACCTAGTGATGAATATAACCACCATCACTCCCCTTTATTAATCCACTTTCTACTGGAAAGTATGAAAGTACTGGAACTCTGCAATACTGATCCACGGCTGGGCGAACATGGCTAGTTTAATCATCATGCCAGCTCGCCATACCATAACTGAATGAGCCATATGACACTATTATTGTTGGGAGAAGGTACTTTGACAAATGAGAAGTTTGACATTTTGCCTGTGCCCTTAGAGAACTTTAAAAGAAGGACTAACAAAGTGATGGCATCTGGCAGTGAAGTAGCACAGATTCGCTAAGTGTTCCGGGCAGGAGCGAGGGGCAGACACCGGTGTGGGCTCAGTGGGATGCTGTGAAAAGCCTCTGTGGAGGTGACAGGCTTATGTTAGCTCTCAAACTATAGGGTTTAGAAGGTCAGAAAGGAAGAAGCATTTCAAGTGGAACAAATCATCTGGGACATGGCTGGGCAGCAGAAAGGGGTGCTGAGTTTGGGGGGCAGCAGGGCACAGTGTGGTCTGGCTGGAGTAGGCATGGAGCTGCAGGCTCATAGGAGCTACGTTTGGAAAGGGCTGGGAGACCTCAAGGAGCATGTTCATGTTCAGCTTGGACTTATTCATGAGGATAATAGGAAGCCATTTTCATTTTGAAATGGGGGAGTGACAAGCTGAAAACAGTTTGGGGTAAAAGGTGGTGGGCTGACGAGCTGCTCCTTGCCCCAAGGTCTGATTCAAATTTTATTCTCCTGGTCAGTGGTAAAGAAAGTGAGGGGCAGCCTGGCATGGTAGCTCACGCCTGTAATCCCAGCACTCTGGGAGGCCAAAGCGGACAGATCACGAGGTCAGGAGTTAGAGACCAGCCTGACTAACATGGTGAAACCCCATCTCTACTAAAAATACAAAAATTAGCCGGGCATTGTGGCACACACCTGTAATCCCAGCTACTCAGGAGGCTGAGCCAGGAGACTCACTTGAACCCGGGAAGCAGAGGTTGCAGTGAGTTGAGATCATGCCACTGCACTCCAGCCTGGGCAACAGAGCAAGACCCCACCTCAAAAAAAAGTGGGGGGGGCAAGGGAAAACAGAAGATGGGGACTAAGGTCTGTGGAAATAAATAAAATGCCACCAGAGCCAGAGGGGGCGTGTGTCCTGGGTGAAGCTTGTTTTTCATCCCAAGGGTAACATTTATGAGTTACTGTTCAGCAAGAATGCCTTGCAGAGGTCTCTGTGGACTAAGTTGAGGCTCCAGCCTGTGGCAGCCCAAGGGTGGCTGCCATATTTAGAGCTTCCAACAGAGGGTTTCATTTTCCTTGGCTTTGGTGCCAAGAAAAGAGGGGTTCTCATATTTGCTGTCCAGCAGGGCCAAAGCCTGGCCAGCAAGAGGAGCATGGAGGTTGGGTTCTGGCACTGCCCACCACCTGGCACCTCAGCCATGAATCAGACAACAGGCTAGGCCATGATCTGGTCATCTGAATTTAGCTACCTGTCCTTTTGTTTAAAGCCCTTTTGTGCACTTGGCACCTCCTGGATACTCAGCAAGGTCTGTTTAATGAATGCGTTCTGCCCACCCAGACTCTCACTGCCTTGCTCCCTTTTCTTAGCCTGTCTCCCAACCACTGACACCTCTGCCCATTCCCATAGTGTATCTTTGTCATTCCTCTGCCATCCTGATTGCCTCCCTGTGTCCTGCTCTTCCTTCAAAGCCTGCCTCCAGCAGTGTCTCTCTGTCTTCTCCAGCCTCGCAGGCTTTCTCCTCCCAAACTCCTACAGCACTGACTGTTCAGCCCACTCTTCAGGACTTGACTCTTCACTTCTCTGCAAGCACCCTGAGGTCAGGGACAGTTGTTCTACGTTTCATTCTACTGTTCACAGCCCCAGCATAGGAAGAGGGAATCACTAATATATGTTGAATAGCGGAAGGAATAAGCCATTGCTGGGGGAAAAAGTACAATTCTGTTTCCCAAATTGCTCAATGTTATCATTTGAGACCATGATATAAATTTGGAGAAGACTTTGAGCATTTCCTGTGGCTTTTGATGACTTCTTTACAAAGGAATGGAAATGTGCACAGACATCTCACTTCTCATCAGAGCAAGAGGGGGCAGAATTGGGAGAAAGCAAGTGCTTGCACTGTGGCATGAATCAGATCCCACAATGTTGGACATGTGAACAGGTCTCAGATCAGGGTTCTTTATAAAGGAAGCCCCGGAGAGATTCTCTACCAGCTCATTCCTCTCTTTTCCTTTTCCTTTTTCTTTTTTTAATAGGGAGGGGAGAAGGGGTTATGGGATGGGGGTAGGAAGTGAGGGATCCTGTGCTTTCTCCCGCTTCTCTTGCTGTTTTGAAATACTTCAAATTCCAGGAACCAGAAGTTCTGCAACATGTTGGGATTAGTAAGGCAGATCCTAGGATATTTCACTATTAGCATGTGATCAAGCATCAGTCCTGATTAAAAGTCTAAACAAAAGTTGTTTTCTTTGAAATTAAAGTATCTGAAATAAGGAAGAGAGAACTGACACTTAAAATCATATTCTGTACTTGAAAAGAGTTCTTTCTGACAACTGCCTGTCCCGGTTATGCACGTCACCACCCCCTTCACCTCCCCCACCCCCCTGCCTTTTTCCATCCAGAATGTTTGACGACACTGCCAGGGGAATTTCTGCCCCCTCCTTCCTGTATATACCCAGTGCTGGCCTCTGAGGCAGCCCAGCTCTGTTTTCTCATGACACAGTGATTATTTTTGGCATTGCAGATATTTTCTCTAATGTTATTACCCACCCCCCCTTCTTGGTTGCCTTTTGTGGAGCAATCATTTGGGTAACTCCCTGTAAATCTGAGGGTTAATTTTAGTTTGGTGTGGTAGAGGCGGCAGTGGGAGAGAGGAGGACAACTTCTACTCTGGAGCACCCCACCCCCACCTTAGAAGAACCAGAGAGGTCCTCTCACGCCCTGCTCATGAAAGAGCTTGCTTTCACCAGCTCTGTGCTCACCATTCATCTTTTCTGCTGGCGGGCTTGAGGATATGGATATCCAGAGGTGACGCTGGGGGCTGCACCTCGGGGATGGCATCTTAATGACTTGGCTTGGCGGGTGTTAGAACAGCACCATTCAGAGTGAGTTCACTCCCTGCGCAGTTGGCTCGCTCAGCCTCTGTCCATAGAGTTCTCTTGTTCACGCTGCAGGAGGAAATGGAGATTTCCAAGTGGGAAGGAGCCTTCCCGATGTTTTAACTCTTCACTGAAGGGAAGAGGAGCTGCAGAGAGAGAAATAAAATCTGAGCCGCCCCAGCTGCAGCACTCGGGAGAGGAGCGAGGCTGGGCTGGGGATGGAGGCCAAGGCAGCTGGGATCACTTTTTCTTTCCTCCTGGAGAGGGAAAGGAAAAGAGTAAAGGACATTTTTTGATTGATTGTCTTTCACAATCTGTTAGCAAATATTTACCTAGTTTGTCTGCTCTGGTCCAGGTTCCAGTGAAGGATACACCAAAGTAGAAGATGTTGTGTCTGTGCCCTTCCCCAGGTACTTACAGTCCAGTTATAGGAGGACATTTGCATAGAAAAGCCAGCAAGACAGGGAGGCCTTTAATAAGAGCATGTGAGTAATATGGGCAGGAAGTGCCCTGGAGAATGCTGCTAAGGGGCCAGGGACACTGCTGGAGGAAGTAGGCTTGAGCTGGTCCTGAGGGGTGGGTTTTAAAGACGTAGGAAGGGATAAAATGATACAGGTAGGGAAGACATGAAGGAGGAGAGGGACATCAATGTAGGGCTTAGTAAAATCCCATAAAGAAAGATACAAAGAGAATAGGATTCTTCCTGGCAAGAGAGATCAGACTTGTTGGACTTTATGTGCCTCAGATTAGGATGGCAACAGACAGCACTAACCTTGCCAGTTGGCATCTTCAGTCTCAAGATCTCACGTGTCCCTGGGTCTCTTTCTACTCAGTGTGAGGTCACAGACCAGTAGAATCAGCAGCATCTGGGAGGTTGTTAGAAAGGCAGAATGCCAGCCTCCAGCCCAGACCCTCCTAAACCTGCCCTGTAACAAGATCCCTGGGTGATTCCTGGCCACAGCAAAGTTTGGGAGGTGCTGCTCTGGGTGACTCCACAGGCAGTGGTCAGCAGCACTTGTTCAGACCCCAGATTTGATTGACAGAGGTGACAAACACCGACATACACACGCACACCTTGAGTGTCCACAGGGTGACTCTTCCCAGATGGAAACCTTTTCTTCTAATCAAGAGCTGGGTTAGAATTCTTAGGAAAGATCTAGAACAGTGAGCAGCTTTGAGGAATCTGCAGAACTCAAGTCATTGAAGTGGTTTGTATCCGATGTCTCTAGTTTGTACCACTTTGTGCTACTGATGCTTTAGAGGACACCAAAAGAACAGGTGTGGGGTTCTTTCCCTGGAAAGTGTGTGGTCTAGTTAGGCAGACAGAAGCCACAGAGGTGAAATCAATGGAGAGCAACACAGGGCTGAATTGTGTGTGTGGAATCTCTGAAGTGGGACTTGGAGGAGAAGTCAGCACAGGTGAGGTCTTCCTGGGGGAAGCGGATGCTCACTCTTGAAGTATGAGCGTAATACAGGCAGACATAGGAGATGGAGAGAGATTGTATTCCGGGCAGGGAGTGGGAGGGGCAGCAGCAGGAGCTAAGTCCCCTCTAAAGGCTGAAGTGGGGTGAAGCTGCTCCCCACTTTCCCCAGGGAGTATGCTTCATAGTGAGGAAGCAAACTTACATCTCAGGCCCTTTCTTCTTGATTCTACTGCTGGCAATTTCTTTGTCAATTTTCTTAGCTGAAGGCAGTGTTGTAGGAACAGGATGGCAGCACAGGCAGAAGGGTTTGAGCCAAACCACAGATTGTGCTGCTGGAAGCTTGTGAGATCCAAAGGAAGAAGGCTCCTGATGGGTAGAAGCCCTAAGGAAAAAATCTAAATCAGATCTGGTAACAGCCTGAGTGTGGGGAAATACCTCCAAGCCCAGAGAGGTGGCACCAAAGAAAACAGTCTACTGAGAAGGAAACAATCTGTGGCAGCTGTAGACTCCACAAGCAAAGTAAAAGTACAAACCCTTTTTTTTTTTTAAATAAAGACTTTTCCAGGCTGAGAACTATCCCAAGGGGCTGGTCTGCCCACTGAGGGGCTGACCTCAGGCAAGAGGGTGGCCAGCGTGTCTCACTTTGCTGCTGCTTACACCAACTGTGTGTTTCAAAAAACTCATCAGATTTAGCATCCCAGAAGGCTTCGCCCTCGATATACCCAGCTCAGCTAACTTTCTGAGCCAGTAATAGGAACTTGCTTATTGGTCTTGTAGGGAAGTCACCCAATTACAATCAAGAATATGGGATTTAGGGTCACATGATCCAGGTTTGAGTGCTGGCTTCATCACTGGTGATGGCTGGGCATGCCACTAACATCCCTGGGGTCTATCTCCTCATGTGTAAAATGGGAGTGATATACCTGCCCCACAAGATCAATTCAGGATTAAACAGAGGCAGTTCTTTACTAACCGGAAAGAGTCACATGTTGTTGATTCCAGGTTGTATAGTCAGTATCTCAGCTTGCTGAGGTTAATTAGTCCCTTAGCTGAAATCTGCGTGGTGTCAGGAGTCCAGCAGTGGCAGACCTCAGAGGCCGCAGAGAGCAGTGGAGAGTCAGGCAAATGCCTCCTGCACCTACTGGCTTTCTCCCACTTTTTCATAAGCGAAGACGGCACGGAGTCTTCTCTATACATCCCTGCAGTGGATAAGATAAGGGGTGGGAAAGATGGAAAGAACACTTTATTTTACACTGGGGGAAGAGGTCCCGCTGATCAACAAGGGTGGCCCTCTTCTCAGAGCTGGATTAGAGTCAAAGGAAGCCTCCAGTCTCAGCACAGCTGGTCTTCTCTCTTCAGATGCTTTGACCTGCAGATAGGATGAGGAAGAGAAGCAGCCTAGATAGAGCTGGCGATGGGGAAAGGGGGCTGAGCCTGGGTCCAAGGCTGGGGCCATTGCGCATTCTGCCTTCCTTCCCCATGATACTGCCCTCTGAAGCAGCGCAACCCGTGCTCTGAGCTCAGTAATGCTGGCTGTGGTCCTGAGGATGCCAATGTTGCCAAATCTGCTGACTCAGCTTTCATGGGGTGAGGGTGGGGTCACTGTGAGGTGGCTATGGGGAGCTAGCAGCAAGCTGGATGCTTATCTTTTATTATAAAAAATAAGCAATACCTGATGCCAAGGTAGTCATCATAGTGTTATTTATAACAGCTAAAAATTAGAAACCATAACTGAAAAGCAATAAGGGAATAGTAAAATGCATTGTGGTCCAGCCACATATGATATGATATACTGGGCTAATATGAATATTTTGAAAGAATTTTTAATAATGGGACATCCTGTTAAGTAAAAACAGCAAAGTAAAAATTTATAAATCCAATGAGATCTCACTTCATTTTCTTCATAACTTTTTGTATTTTTGAAGTTGCTTATACTAAATATGCATTACCCTTATCTTCACCGAGGCATTTTTAAAAAGGAAATTATGTGTTGGGAAAAGCTAGGTTATATGATGGACAGATAATGAAGGTCTGCTTGTAATCGTGCCGCATGTCCAGCACTGCTTGGCAGCAGGCTGTCTGTTCATAGGGCCTTGAAAAAGCCAGAACTCGGGGGTTTTGTTCCAGTTCCACATACTCCCATTACCTTTCTAAACCTCAGTTTTTCCTTATGTCTAAAATGGGAAGGATGGTAGCTGTTCTTCCTGTTCTACTGTGTGAAATTTATAAGTTTCGTTACAGATTTCCAGATTGACTCACACAGTGTTTTACAGACTGTAATGTGTGATCCAAATATAAAGTGGTACTATTCACTAATATGTAGATTTTAAAGAATGCCCCACCGTCTTAGCCCATTTGGGCTGCTACAAGATACCATAAACTGAGTGGCTCATAAACAGCAGTTTCATTTCTCATGGTTCTGGATGCCAGGCAGTCCAATATCCAGATGCTGGCAGATTCAGTGTCTGGTAAGGGCCCATTTTCTGGTTCATAGATGGTGCCTTCTTGCTGTGTCTCCACATGGTGGAAGGGGTGAGGGGATTCCGCTGGGCCTCTTTTACAACTGCACTAATCCCATTCACGAGGGCTTCACTGTCATGACTTAATCACCTCCCAACGGTTCCATTTTCAAATATCATTACATTGGGAGTAAGAATTTCAACATAAGTATTTTGAGGGGACACAAACATTCAGACTGTAGCACCAACTAAATCTTGGGCTTGATGAAGCTAAGCACAGGGACAGTTCATTATGATTACTCCTGGGTATGCACAGCTTTTCCCAGCTGGGCTGGGAAGTCCATGTGTCCTCCGGTTACGTAAAGAGCTGGGTTATCTGAAGCCCCAGATGCGCTGCTTAGTAATTGAATCTGCTGCTCTCTTTTACAAGACTGCCTGGGGCTGAGCGGGCCAGAGGATAAGCATCTCCAGTCAGCCCAGGCAGAATTGACCATTAGAGGGCCACGTTGGGTGTGCCCCAGACATTACTGTCAGCTCCAAATGCAATCCAGGCCCTCTGCTCCTGGGACACAGACCATCAGAGTAGGTCAGAGCTGGAGGCTCAGCCCCAGCAGAGGGGAGGTTGGGAGGCTGAGGTATGAGATGCTTTCCAGGATTCCTCCTTCAGGAAAGTGGCAAGTGAAAGCATTCACCCCTGTTTTAGCCACTGCAGCTTCATGTCTTCCCTCTTCTTTGTCCCGTCTTGTAGATTTTTGATATACTAGTCTGGATTATTAGTCTTATCTCCCAGATGAGCTGTGGTCTCTTTCAGGATAGAGACCATGCCTCTCAGGAGAGGTGTGTGTATTAAAGCATATTAAAGCCCTTTTTCCCTTGTCAAAGTCTGTCTGATCTGGCCAGCTTCTTCTGAATTTGCTAATTTAATATTTTCTGTTCTGAATTTGTAACTTTTTGTTGTTTTGCTTTGAGATGGGTTCTCACTCTGTCACCCAGGCTGGAGTGCAGTGGGGCATGGCTCACTGCAGCCGTGAGCTCCCATGTCAAGGGATCCTCCTGCCTCAGTCTCTTGAGTAGCTGGGACCACAGGTGTATGCCACCATACCCAGCTAATTTCTAATTTTTTTTTTCTTTTTTTTTTTTTTTTTTTTTTAGAGATGGGTTCTTGCTATGCTGTCCAGGCTGGTCTCAAGCTCCTGGGCTCAAGCAATCCTGCCCCAGCCTCCCAAAGTGCTGGGATTATAGGCATGAGTCACCATGTTTGGCTTATTTTCTCTCTTCATTGTCTAACACTGATACCTTTCCTCCCCTATGTGATAGATTGCCCTACTGATCACTGCAGCCTTTGGACATCAGAATGTGTCCAGAATGCTGGCCACTGAACACTGCTTTCATCTCAAACATTTTTGGCACTCCTTTGGAATGGCCCTCAGAGCTAAGACCATCCTTTTCAATACCTTCAATTGTGGCAAAGCCTTACCTTTTGAGGGTACATTTTATCCTATCAAACAACCACAATCCATCCACAGCTAAGTCCGGTGACTAACGGGGTGGGTAAACTGGATAATATTGTTTGGGGATTGAAATGAAGTGTGTCCTTTGAAGAAAAAATCTGATTTTCTTATGTGGCTCTGAAGTTAATTCTAAAAGGACTTCCCAAAAGACAGGGCAATGGCCAGCATTCAGTTATAGGCTTCTCCCAAGGTGGCTTCTTTGAAGGGTAGCCACCTTTTATGTGGCGTTATTTCAGATGTCTCCTTATCTTCACCTCCCTCTTCCCATTAGCCATAGTATGTGGTACAGCGGCGGTCACACCAACTCCTAAATAACTGTTTGGCTTATGATGGTGACTTCACATTTGCAGGACACAGTGAATGTGGACACAGTGCATGGTGGAGGAAAAGAGTGTGGTACGTTTTGGAAGTGGATCTGGGCATCAGTCTTCCACAGACTCGTGATCACAGGCCCAGAAAACTATGTGTTAATAAGTCCTCCAGGTGATTCTGATGCAGGCTAAAATTGAGAACTGCTCTGCAAAAATGGGTCCGGTAACACTGCATCATTGAGGATCAAATGAGACTGTTTATTAAATATACACCTAGCCCCGGTGCTAAATAAATGTCACTTTCCTTTTTTTTCCTTCCCTTTGAGAAAGATGACATAGCTGTTTGCATCTCCAAAAACATTTAAGTCCAACCCCATCTGCCTTCCCCCTCCACATACACATAATCCTACCTTTAAAAACTGGCTGCTTTGGAACAGTGGTCCTCAGCCCTGGCTGCACATGAGCATCACATGGGGAGCTTTTAAAACGCCCATTGCCTAGCCTGCACCTGAGACCTATTAAATCTGAATCTCTGGGGGTAGAGCCCAGGCATCTGTTTTTTAAGGCTCCTCTGGTGACTCCAGTGAGTGGCAAAACAGAACCACTGACTGTGGTTCGCTGTCATTTGATCCATGAAGCAATCAGCTACTAATAAGTATGGGGACCTATGACTTTTCCTCATCTCTGGATCCTGGAGCTGAGTGTGTTTCTCCCATCAGGCAGCCCCTGTGCAGCAGCCACAAGCCTCATGGAAGTGTCACTAGACCTCCAGCCTCATGGAAGTGTCACTAGACCTCTCCCAATTGCATTTGACCTTTATTTCCTCCATTTGCAGCTTATTGCAAATTGGCACCAGCTTAGAATTTCACCACCAACCCATAGACTGATCCCAGCCGGCTTAATTAGCTTCAGTCATCTCCTTGACCAGCTGAAATCCATTCTGCTTCTAAGCCATTTAACCTTATAGGGTAATAGGCATATTGTTTTGATACCTGGATGGCCACAGGCATTAGGCATGTGAGTCCTAATCACTCTAAAAGTCTAGCTAATTAGGCAACCAACCCCTCAGTGTTACTGGTGACAGACATCTTGGGGCCCCACTCCAGGATATGTTCATATGAACATTCCACCACTTTCCCAGCACTACTGTGACCCGCACCTGTGTCTGCCAAGGCTCACGGCACGGAGTTCCCTTCTTTCCCCTCGGACCCCATGTGAACTCTGATGCTGGTTATTAGTCCTACTCAGTGTTCCAGGTGTTCTCCTAAGGTGAATGGGTGCTCACTTAAAGACACAGTTTCCCCTCATGAAATTTTTGTCACCATATTTTAAAAAGTCTTAGCCTTTCTCTTCTTTCCAAAGTATGTGTGAACATCCAGTTTCTGGGAAAGTATCAGCAGAGCACTGGGAACATCAAAGCTGTACAATAAATGACAGTTTCCTTACTGCCAATGGAAAAACTTTTGATCTTGGACCCAGAACTAGGTTTTAGATGATGTTTTTAAGCAAATTATTTAATCTCTCTAAATCTCCACATCCTTATCTGTTAAATGGGGATGATAGTTTCTATCTCTCAGGGTTGCTGTGAGGACCAAATGAGATAACACATGTAAGAAAAAGTGCTTTCTGAACTCCTAAAACTGTAAGGGTATTATCTGTCCTTTTAGGTTCAGCTGAAATCCTACCTCCCTGACTTTTGAACCAAGAGGCTGCCTAAGATTCTCAATCCTTCTTTTTCTGGAAGTCAAGATGTTGCTTTATTTCTTGCTAAAGCCACTATCTCCTACAGTTAAGCAGTGAAGAGGGTATTGGCCTACGAAGAGCAGGGTTCTAGCTGTAGCTCTGCTGCTAATGAGCCGGATTGCTTTAGGCAAGTAACTTACCTGCTCAGGTGTCTGTTTCCAGATCTGTGAAAGAGGAACAGTGACAATACCTATCTTGCCCACTTCACTTGATTGCAAGGATGGAATTAGATAGGGATTCCCTGTGTGTCTCAGGACTTCTAAGTGTCTGCTCAATGACTACAAACCCTTCAATGGCTTATGTAGGCGTTGGCTTTGTGACATTGGGCAAATGACATATTATGTCTGAGCCTCAGTTTCCATGTCTCTAAATTGTGTTAATACCTGCTTTATTTTGTTGTTAGTGAGAGTATATTGAGATAATATGTGAAAGCTTCTTGGTACAGGACCAGGCACAAGGCAAGACTCACATATCAGATGCCATTATCAGAGCACTGATTCCAGATTGCCTTTCCCCTACTTGGCTTTTCCTCTCTGCCTCTTCTACTCTAAGGAAGGGGCAAAGTCAGAGGGAAGCTTTGTGTATACAGATACTGGCGTTAATGCCATCGCCTGTGCTGGGATTGCTTTTGCTCCAGGATGGCTTCTCTTGGCCCTTGATGACGAGGTTATGTGTTAATGATGCTTTTGTTGGAGAGCACAAGGGTTAGTGCTGGAGAATGAAATTCAGCATCCTTCACCTGGCGTGACCCAAAGGCATAATGTGTGTGATTTCAGCATCCTGTCCTCTTCCCATCTTCCTTTCCTGTGCCAGAATACTCGCAATTCCTTAACTTTTTCTCCACAATCAGGTCAGGATTAAAATGCAAATGGAAGTGACGAATATAAAAACCACCACTAAAGGTCTAATCAGGGCAAGTCCTGAGAAGGCGAGGAAGGGTGAGTGCAGGGGTAGGGGGAGAGGGAAACAGGGATGAGATAAAGGAAGCAGAAAAGGGAGACAGGACAAGAAAAATAGTTACACTCATTTCACAATTTTTCTGAAGGTTCTTCTTGACCATCAACAGCTGTTGGACAGTTTGTCCTTTAATCCGAGTATATGATGCTTAATCCATCCACAGAGCTGGACGGTCTGTCTTTTTAAATGAAGCATGCTGTAAAGTCAAAACAGTGCTTCTGCCCCAAATCTTGAGGGATTTGAGAGGCATGTCCACATTCCATGAATCCCAAAATACAGATTTTCTGTCCAAATAAAAGGCTGCAAAACCAAACAAAAAAAGAAGCAGCCTCTGGAAATCTCAGATGGCAGGACAGAGTGGGCCAGCTAGAGCTGATTGGATTGAGGCCTTGAAACCTATAGACTGCATTGGACACTTTCATCTTATTTATGTTTTTATAGAGATGGGGTCTCACTATATTGCCCAGGCTGGTCTTGAACTCCTGGGCCCAAATGATCCTCCTACCTCACCCTCCTAAGTACCTGGGACTACAGGTGCAAATACTACCATGGCCAGTTAGATGCTTTAAAAAAAAATAAAAAACAGACTTGTTCCTTTATTAAAGATGCAATATTAGGTTATTTATAGAAACCTAATAAAATACAGATAAGCATTACAAAACAAAACAAAATGGAAAAAAAAAACCTTTCCGTAGCCTCACTACCCTGCAACTGCTAACATTTTTGAGTAGAAGGAGACAGGACAGTCACTGGTGGTTAAGTGCCATGATTCTGGGGCCCACCTGCAGTGCAAAGTCCAGCTTCCCCATTTACTTGCTGGAGGCCACAGGTGAATTACTTGGCCTCTATGGGCCAGTTTCCTCATATGCAAATTAGGTATATAATAATAACAATAACAATAATAATAATAATGCCTACTTCCAAGGGCAGTTGTGTGAGTTTAAATAAGCCAAAGTAGTATTGCTTAAAACAGTACTTGTAAGCACTATGTCAGTGATACCTATAATAATAGTTATTATATGTCTAGCCTTTCTCCTATATAATTTATAGGAAGTATTATGTATAATACATACATTTTGGATAATAGAATCTCCTATACTGTTTTGTAACTTTTTAACCCTCATGACTGTCTTTTCATGGCCATCCTTTTAATTAGTATTAGCTAACATTGATTGCTTATAGTTGAAGCAGGCTTAGTGCTAAAGATTTTATATAAATTATCACATTTAGTCCTCACAATTAACTCTGTAGGGTAAGCACTATTGTTATCATTTTACAGATGAGGAAAGTGAAGCTAAACAGTTTAAATGATTTATTTACAGAGCTAACAAGCAGAGAAGTTAGAATTCCAATCTAAAAATTCTGGCTTTTAAATTTGCCTGTATTAGAACTTGCCATAGACTTTCTAAGAAAGTCCAGGATTTTGGCTGGGTGTGGTGGCTCACGCCTGTAATCCCAGCACTTTGGGAGGCTGAGGAGGGCAGATCACCTGAGGTCAGGAGTTTGAGACCAGCCTGGCCAACATGGTGAAACCCCATCTCTACTAAAAATACAAAAAAATTAGCTGGGCGTGGTGGTGGACACCTGTAATCCCAGCTATTCTAGAGGCTGAGTCAGAAGACTTGCTTGAACCCAGGAGGCGGAGGTTGCAGTGAGCTGAGATTGTACTATTGCACTCCAGCCTGGGCAACAAGAGCAAAATTCCATCTCAAAAAAAAAAAAAAAGGAAGTCCAGGATTTCTTTAGGACTTCCTGAAAGAGGCAAGCTTCAGTGTCTGTCATCTGTCATCTTCCCTTCCATCCTGCAACAGAGGAGAATGAGGTTGAAACAGACTGGCAACCTATGCTGGCAGGGCTTAGAGAGAAAATGTGTGTGCCCACTGCTTTTTAATCCTTGACAGAATGCATGTTGGTACTCTAGACTGATGGATGTCTGGCTATACTTGGGCTGTAATGGCATTTTCAGTTTTTACTGTGGAAATCACTCTCCGGTATAATGTAGGATCTAGCATCCAGTACTATACTCTTAATTTTTTCTGACTGTGTCTTATGTGGAAAAGGAACCTTAAAGTAGTTTTTTATCTTGTTCTCAAAAGCCTCTGACAAAGTAGTCTGAGCCACTGATCATAGCTTCTCTTTCCATCCCTGGACATTCACCCCTATCCCCAGATAATCCAGGGCCAGGTCCAAGGCATTGGCAGTTAATTTAACCAGCAAGTCTTTGCCCAGACTCCACCCATGTGAAGCCCTGTTCTGGCCTCAACAGGGAATGCAAGAGGAGGAAGTTGGTTGGGAAGACACCAACACACACAAAAGCAGAGCTAACAATACAAAAGAGATTGTGTATGGCTCAGACAACTGGCGTGAGCCCAGATCAGTCCAGTGAGGGAGGGTGGCTGCACTGTGGGTTGGGGCCATGGAGAAGTCCTGGCCAGAGGTATGATAGGCTGACAGTAACCTTTCGGGAACTAACCTCTTCTTCTCCACTTAGGAGTAGCTCGGAAAGGAGGAAGGAGAAGTCCCGGGATGCTGCGAGGTGCCGACGGAGCAAGGAGACGGAGGTGTTCTATGAGCTGGCCCATGAGCTGCCTCTGCCCCACAGCGTGAGCTCCCATCTGGACAAGGCCTCCATCATGCGGCTGGCGATCAGCTTCCTGCGAACACACAAGCTCCTCTCCTCAGGTAAGGCCAGCAGGTTCCCCTAGGCTAGGCAGATGCCAGCCTTATCAGCATGTTCCTATACTCAGGGGGACCCCTCTGCTGCCAGAGCTGGAAAGTCTTTCTTCCCACTGCAGAACTTTCACCCACAGAAACGCCATCATTAGTGCTTTATTCCTACATGTTAAACATCTCTCTTGCAGCAATGACCTTCACCGTGAATCTAGCCGTGAGAGGAGGGCAGGGACAGGACCAGGGTTACCCAGAAGCTGGAGGGGACACGGGGGCTGGGAGAACCAGGAACGGCTTTTGCTGACTTATCCATGTGTTGCCATCTGGCCACAAGACCCGTTCCCCAGAGTAGATTGAATCCGTAGGAAGCATTCTAATCCTTAACTTCCAGTGCCTTCTCCAGAGCAGCAAGAAGGTGTGCCCATACGTACGATCGTTTCCCTCTTAGAAGCCAGTTAGGCCAGGCAAATCATTTAGTGTCTCTGAATATTGGTTTCCTCGTCTAAAAAATGGGGTTAAAAAAACTTCTTGCCCAGGGTGTCTGTGAGAATTGACTGAAATGATGTCTGTAAAGCACCTATGTGACATTCTCATCAAAGGTGTCAGTTCTGTAAGGATGCTGGGCAAGATGGGGTGCTCCTCCCTGCCTGGTCTGGTGCTGCAGGTGGGGACAATGCCCAAGGGGTGAGCGTGAGGGAGGCACTCGGGGAGGGAAGGTTCTTTTGCCGTTGTTTTTCAGTTTTCCGGAGTGAGCCTGGTGCCTTGGAGACGGTAGATTCCGCCATCCTGTTATGAAGTGGCTATTCTTGGAAAGAGGGAATCCAGTGTGAGGCTGGGAGGCAAGGCCAGAATGTACTATTCTGGTCCCTGGAGTACAGGAAGGATATGGGGGACAGACTTTCAGAAAATAGGATGACAGCTCAGTGTGTCTGGGGTTGGAAGACTAGGCCTAAAGAAACGAAATGTGCAGGCAAGAGCAGGAGAGCCAAGGGCGAAGATATGCTCTATAAATACTTTCAAAGAATAATGCAAGACAATGGCAGGTACATTGTCATACATGCTGCAGAGAGAACAGTGGGCTGAGCCCTGGCAAGGCTTGGATTGCTGGATATGAGAAAGGCCAGGAGACTGCCTCACAGGGCATTTGTGTACCCCTCCCTTTAAAAAGGCTTATCTTATTGGATAACTGAAGGCAACGTCAGCTAATGTTGCAGTCATCTTTACATATAAAGAGTAGACAGTGAAGGATTTAATGACTGGATGGAGGCCCCTTCCCCACAGTAAGAACCCTCTCCTTTGCTTCCCTGCTGTGGTACTTGAGATTCTGCTCTTAGACATTCATTCCTTTGCATTAATCATTGCTTCCTTCATTACCACTCCAATTCCTCCACCAACACAAAGCTTCAGCAGGGGCAATACGGGTTGACTATCCCTTATCCAAAATGCTTGGGACCAGAAGCACTTAGGATTTTAAACATTTTTTTCAGATTTTGTAATTTTGCATTATATTTATCAGTTGAGCATCCCTAACCCAAAAATCTGAAATTGAAATGCTGCAATGAGAATTTCCTTTGAATGTTATGTTGGATTCTGGAGCATTTCAAATTTCAGATTAGGGACAGTCAACCTGTATATTAATTGTAGAACACCTCTGACTGAATTTGGACTCGTTGAGTGTTTCTCCTTGTTTCACAGATAAGTGAGACACAGACGGATTAAGATTGCTGAAAGTCACACACTTAGCACACGGTGAACCTGCACCTGGAATTCAAGTCCATTTGAATTTTGGAAAAACAGACATAGGACAGCAACAGCATTCTGTAAACCTGGTCAGGCAAAGATGTTGACAAGGGCTGCGGTGTGGGATGTGGGGGAAGGGAGAAGGTAGGGGAGTGAAGGTCAGCCGAGGCAGCTGGGGGCCAGTGTGACAGGGAGGAGGTCCTCACACATTCAGAGGCTTAGTCCTGTCCTTTCCCCTGGTGCAGGGCTTTGTTTTCCATGCTTGCCCACCTGAAAGGCTGAGTGGCTCAGTGGTTCAAAGATCATTCTGGAGAAGGCCACGAGTTAGGCTGGGCTGTCTGAGCACATCTACCTGTGTGTGTGTGAGCCCCTGTGTGTTGATGTGAACCCCTGTGTGCTACACATACTCACAGAGACAGGACCAGAGTGGCCATGGTGGGACATCCCATATCTGTCCCATCTCAGGAGCTGTTGAAAGTTGTAGACACAAATTGCCTTGCCCTCTTGCTGGACTCGGCCCTAGACCAGTTAGAGCCCTTAGCCTGTCAGCTCTGGACCTCTCTGTCCCAAGGAAAGAAATGAAGAAAAAGGATAAAAAGTTTCTACTTTTGGCCATCTGGTCCTGGCGTCCTTGAAGGAGTAGTTCTCATCGAACGAGTGCAGCCCAGGAAGGGGGAGATGGTTTCTCAGCACCTGCCTTTCTGACTTCTCTCCCAGGCTCCTGCCACACATTCTCTAGACTGATTGTTGAATTATTTTCAGAAATATAAGACAAGATCTTTTTGCTTTTCCAACACATGTAGTATCATAAAGAAGAGTACAGGATTTGTGGGCAGATAGACCTGCATGGGAATCTTAGTTTGGCAGCCTTCTTCCTCTGCAATGTTGTAAAAATTTCTCTGAGCTTTAGTTTTCTCATCTGCACAAAGGGAATAATGGTGCTTACTCTGCAATGATATTTAAGGATTGAGATTATAGATATAAAAGGCCTTATCCTGTAGCCTGCCACTTATTAAGCTCTCAATAAGTTATAGCTTAGAAATAAAAATTATTATAAACAAATATATTGATTTATATTAAATATAGGCTTCTGGAGAAATGATGTAAAAGAAAACCCAATGTAAATCCTTACTGTCCTCTAACCTGTCTTCTAGTGATTTCTATCAAAATGCAGAGTTGTCATGCTTTTCCAATGTAAAACACCCACATATTCATTATTTAAGCATTTCTAACAAAGGTGAGTACCAATTTTGGCTCACTTTATAATAGGAAATAGCTGGTTGCATACCTCAAAGTTCAAAAGGCGAAAAAATACCAGGTTTTTCTTTAGAAAAGGTTCTCTTTACTTAGTAACATGCTTCCCTTTGATTTTCACAGTAGGCTGTTCTGTGTGGGAATGTTGGAGAGGAAACCTCAACGTTGAGAAATTCAGGCTGTGGGTCTGGGCTGCCGACTGAGATTCGTATCACAGGAAGCAAACTGAAACAATAGCTTTATGATATTAGCTTCCACGCTGGGCTGAGGACAGAACACACTCTTACAGGAACATCGGTGGAAATGCCACTTGATTGTCTTAAATCCTCTTTCAAGATGAGCCCCACAAACCATGAACAAATCAGGGTCAACTCTGCATTCTGAGGGCATTAAACAGCAGTGAATATATAAAATTTGCTTTTCATTGTAAAATTGAATTTTGGGCTTGCCCAGGCTCATACACGGTAAAATCAAATTCATTTTCCATGGAGCTGGAGATCAGCACAAAGCAAGGTTTCTAAAGAGAAGGGCCAGTTTCATTATAGATTCATCATCATTTGCTTAGCGAAGACATCAGTTGTAACAAGAGATTATGTTTTCCTGATCTCTAAGGGAAATATATTAAAATGTGAGACAAGTGATTTTAAAGTTTTTAAGGCTTACTCTGACCTTTCCATGCAGGAAAAGCGGGACAAAGAAAGAACTGTGGAGGCAGATATATGTTCTAGTACCCTTGCACACCCCACTTTCAGACTTCTTTTCCCAGACTTTCACCCCTACCTCCACCCCTTTGTCCCACCCACTTTCCAAATCAAGGCTGCCTTCTGTCCTGTTTGGAAAGAAACCAATAAGCTGATTCATGTGAGGATGTTCATGGATGAGAACAGCTAATATACAATCTCTTCTAGAGATACTGACTTTGTTCAGATCATTCCCTTAACTTAAACTAAAAAGTCTGGTCAGTCAACAGGTGTTTGCTGAACCCAGTCCTGTACTACATCTTATGAAGGGTAGTAGGGAGAGGCAGGACAGGATAAGATATATGCAAAGCAAAGAACAAAGGCATGAATCCTTCAGAACTCTCAGGGAGCCCAGGAAGATCAGGAAGGACACAATGCCTTCTGTCAAAGGCATCAGAGGAGCCCAGGCCTGCTAATGGTGGCATTTAAAGGTATGGCTAAGGATCCAATAAGCAATCCCAGAATGATTTCCCCATGGCTTGACTGGCATTGCTCTTGCAGTCTGCGCATCTGAGAGGGCAGGGGTTGGGGGTCCAGACCCTGGGTCAGGTGGAGGAGAAATCAGTTTAGGCAGAGCCTTAGAGGGAAAGCCCCTGCGGTGGTCACGAAGTGGTGACTGCCAAGCACATCTTCAACCAGGAAGACCCCATCAGAATGGCTTTAAGAACAGTCAGAGCAGTCCTGGAACTTCTTGAAGTAGGGAACAAGAGGCGAAGTGACCTTGGTGGAATAAAATTGCAGCCAGCATTCTGACTAGCAGCACCATGGGGCAGCCTGGTCTCCAAGACCATTGAGGAAGCTCTGCTCTGCCACTCTGCCCGCTCTCTCCCAATGCACAGCCCCTGCTGCCCAGGAAGTCCCACCCCACATGGGCGGTGCTGCCTGAAGGAAATGAGCGATGCTCCGGAAAAAGTGCTCCAAAACCTCAGCCCGCGCATATCCTGGCTGTGGGGAGTCATCAAAGCCTGTTTACTGGGGCTATTTTTAGCATTAAAGAATCTTGTGCTCCCCAGGACGGGCATGTGCCGTCTCAGCAGAGCACCTCTGGTTTTAATGACCTATCTCTCGACTTTGGGGTCAGACCCTGAAGGGTCCTTGGAAGCAAGTAACTGAGATCTAGAGTCCAGGATGATTTACGGACCCGATTGGTGGCTTATTGAGCACCTACTCTGGGCTCCTCGCTTTGTTCTCACCAAGAGTTGATGTTCGATTGTTGCATCACCTTACAGCAGTTTATCTGTCTTCCCCACCAGTCTGTCGATTCCTTGAGGGAAGAGATTGCTCTTACACCTTTCAGTATCCCTGATTCTCCTTAGGACAAGACTGGGCACACAAGTGACACTTGTGGACAGATCACCTCGTGCCTAGCATAAAACAGACACAAACACAGTAGAAAGTTAATAACGGTGTAGGGAATGAGTATATTTTTCCAGGTATGTTACACTGAGTAGGATATTAATGATACATCAGGGAAGACACAATGTTCACAGGGGAAAAGGCAGAGGGGTCTTCAGCAAATTTGTGCCATGAGCCTCCCAGGTAAGGGTCTGCCTGCTGGCTCCACAGTTTTCACCCTCAGCTCCAAGCTGGGAGTGACCTAGCCAGGTTCCTTCAGAAGCTCCCAGGAGAATAAGCAGGTGCTGTGAGGGCACATAGTTCCACAGAGGGAAGAGACCCTGCCCTAGCCCTGCAGTCGCAGGGTCTCTGGGGCCAGCCTTGCTGGCTTCCTGGTCCTCCAGCCCTTGTGACTTCAGGCCCAAGATATTCTGTTTCCCTTCATGGCCCTAGATTGCCCCTCTCTCTCCCAGAGCCCAGAGGATCCGATGCTGCTGTAGCCAATTTCGCCACCTCCTGGAAGTAAGTGCACTGGGCATGGGTGGAAACCAGTTTGGCTATGTTGGAACTGTTAAAAACAGGAAATTTTAAGCAGGACTATTTCCTCTGGGACTAGTTAACCCAAATAGAGTTGTCTTGGGATTACTCCAGATTTTGAAGTCAGTGTTACCACTGAGATCAAAGAAATCGAAGAGAAAATATCTTCTCAGTTGGCTAGAAACCACAGGGTTGGCCTCTGTGTATCTATAGAAGGTGGTCACCTATCTGGTGTGATTGAAGTGGTGCTGAAAACCTCTCCTCAGTCATCTCCAAAATAAGTCACCACCTGCCAACATAGGCTAATTAAGGTCACTCTAGGACCTTTGAGCTGAGGCAGTAGTTCTCAGCATGTTGTCCTATGAGTAGCAGGGTCAGCATCACCTGGGAACTTTTTGGAAAAACAGATTCTCAGTTCCCACTAAAGACTTACTGAACCAGGAACCCAGGGTGTGCAGCATATGCAGTCTTGGAGCATTTAAAAGGGTCTCAGGCTTGGTTTAATTTTTCCAATGAGAGGTCTCACTTTTTTTTTTTTTTTTTTTTTTTTTTTTTTGCTGGGCCATGCAAATTATGTAGCAGTCCTGGTCCTAGAAATTTTTGTTTTAACCTGGCCTCTAGATGATTCTGATGCATACACAAATTTGAAAGCACTGAGGTAAGTCATTTTCTCCCCTAAAGCCCCTGTTCAAATGAAGATTTTAGCTGGGAAAGCTAACATTAGCAGTGGCATCGCCCACACCTGGGACACTGGTTCATCATCAGTTCAGTGGGCTGGTTAGCTGGCAAAGAACACGTATATCGGCAGAAACCCCAAGCAGGGATCAGGTGTGCGTATGTGTATGGTATAAGGCCATTCTCATGGCCTGTGGTTCTCCCCTCTATGGGCTAGTCGCCTGAACCAGAGTGTGGAGAGAAGAGAATTTCCCTTATTTTGTTCCACCATTTTAGCAAAACAGAGGGAAAGCCACCGGGCCATTACTCTATATAAGTCAACTCTTGGCTCTGCAGGCTTGCCCATCCCTGGACCCCCTGTGATCCTCTGCAGAAGGTGTCTGTGACTCTGGCATGTTCTCTGATCCTGTGTCCTGAAAGAATGTTGGTCCCCTCTGCCTTTACTGGAGTCTCTTGGTAGGAGGATCTTGTAATTTGGATTTGTTGTTCTTAAGGAATAATGACAGGTAACCCAAAGCTTAAATTTAGGGGCTCGAGGAAAAAGATAAAAGAGAACTCCAGTGTCCTTGCAGAAAGACCCTTGAACGACATTTCACAGCATCGATATGTCCCTTGCCAAGTGGCCCATAAATTGAATTGCATTTTAAGTTCCTTAGAATAGACTCCATTTGAAAGGCTCCTGTTAAGTGACTATTAATGTTTGCAAGTGACAAATTACTCTCTAATCCCCTTGTTCTATAAATCAAGTGAGGTACTCTTGGATTGACGTTTGCACTGAATGAATACAAATTTTCATAAGTAAATGTCTTTGGAGTTAAATAATGAACTAGGAGAAGACAGCTGAAATAAAGCCTGTGGTCTGTGTGCAACAACCAAAGGCCTGGGGCCTAAGAAGTTTGTTTTTTTTTTTGTCTGGACAACAGTTGAGTCTGTATTTTGCAGAGAGCAGAGGTATACTTGATAGGCCAGGATACTCAAAGTATGGGCGATTGGGGTGGAAGCTTTCCCAGGCTGCTCCCAGCAACCACTGGTATAGCCTGCCGGGATGCAGCTGCCTGCTCACTCTCTTTTGCACCTCTGGTTTCGCTCTCTCCAAACCATTTTGTATGCCATTGCCAGACTCATCTCCCCAAAGCAGTGCTTTGAGATGCACTCCTCTGCTCACATTTGCTTGAAATGTGAGGCCCCTCTGGGACACTGGGCCAGCCTCACCAGCCCAATCCTTAAGACTGGGAAATGGATTCTCCTCTTCAGCCAGATGGGCCTCACCTCAGTCCCTGTTCACCTAATCCCATCTGGTTCAGAAGGCCCTTCTTTCATTCTACAGAGTGAAATCTCTAAGTCTCTTTAAAACTTCTTTGGAATAGTTAGCTGTCTGTGATCACCCCAAAGCAACCTCCTTCTCCTCTGACCCTTAGTGCTCTTCCCATCTACACTTTTCCTTGGGAACCCAGCTATGACACCCTTGAACTTTTACTTAGCTTTGCATCTCTGAGTACTACATATTCCTCACCTGGGATCTGAGCAATTTGAGGGTAGTGTGTGTCTTGTAGCAGAAGGAAGAAAGAATTCACTGTTGAATTCACTGTTTTAGGCACTTTACATACTTATCTAATTCTTACAATTCAGAAATGGAAATTGTTATTCCCATTTAGCTGATGAGAAAAGTGATATTCAAAGAGGTTGTTACTTATCCAGAGTCATAGCCTAATAGGAGGCTGATCTAGGAACAGAACCTGTGTTTAACTCCAAAGCCTATGAATAGCTGAGTGTGGCTTCTGGATTCCACTGTCGAAGCTTGCTAGCTTTGCAATCTTTATACCTTTGGACAAATGGCTTAACCTCTCTATACTTCATCTGTAAAATGGGATTAAGAATAGTGTCTCCCTCATAGGTAATTGTGAAGATCACAGAGAATGCTGAGTGCAGTGCCTTTCATGCAGTAACTGCAATATATATTAGCTGCTAAAATCTTTGTTCCTACTACTACCATTATATCCACAGCTACTACTGCTGCCGTTACTAGTGCCACAAATACTGTTGTCACGACAAGCACACTGTCATCACAGCCCCCGTCAGGGTGTCCTCTGTGCAGTGGTGCTCATCCAGTGCCTACTGCCGGGCTAGGGCAGACTTTCAGATGGTCGGCAGTGTGTGTTTCCAGAAAAGTCCACCTGATGCCTTTGCGCCATCCCTGGCAAATGCCTACCTGTGCCAGTCATACCTGTTTTCACTCCACATTCATGCAAGCTGTCCTGCCCCGCTGTCTTTCCAGTTTGCTCTGAAAACGAGTCTGAAGCCGAAGCTGACCAGCAGATGGACAACTTGTACCTGAAAGCTTTGGAGGGTTTCATTGCTGTGGTGACCCAAGATGGTGACATGATCTTTCTGTCAGAAAACATCAGCAAGTTCATGGGACTCACACAGGTGACACCCTCCTCTGTCTCTTTCAAAAGGAGAAATGTTTCCATTTGGGGGTAGAAATGAGTGGAAGGTGCTAGCCACAATCCCACTTGACCTCTCCCTGCAAAGGCCCACTGCCACCCTCGCTGACCTCAGGCCACACTCCCATCCCCAAGCACTGGGTTTGGCTTTGCTAATGGCCATCCTGGTGGATACCTCTCTATTGACTAATTAATAGACCAAGTCTCTGTCATCATCAGTAGGTCCCTATTAAATCATCTTTCTGTCTGTGGACCTAACACTGGACTGAGATTATAAGAAAGCCCGATTCAGTCTCCTCCCTGCCTCCAGATTTGGAAGGTGGTTCAGCCTTCTTTTGGAGTCTTTTACTTCACTATTAGGAATAATGCAGCCTAACCTTGTTTTTGAAACAGGTGGAGCTAACAGGACATAGCATCTTTGACTTCACTCATCCCTGCGACCATGAGGAGATTCGTGAGAACCTGAGTCTCAAAAACGGTACCCTTGATTGTGTGTTTACTTCCTTCTTGTCCCCACTGGGTGGGAATCTGCCTCCCCTTTGTCTATAAGGGAGACAGCTCATGGCCCTTGTGATGCAGGAAAAATGGATGTCCTTAAAAATTTTAGCTAGGCTGGCCCTCTGTTTAAGCGTGTAGCCTGTGAGATGAGATTGGGGCATTGAGAGGACCCAGGACTCAGAAATATCTCCTGCTGGTCCCGCATGATGCTGGTGTACCACTACTAGGGGACTCCTTTGGGTTGGGATACTGTCTCTAGGAGGTTTCATCACCCAAGAGTCAAGCGACTCTGCCAAATGATACCACCCAAACCAATGAGGAACTAGTCTGTGCCAAAGTGCTCATAGGAATGCCTGCAGTCATCTATTGCTGTGTAACAAACTACCTGAAACACAGGGCTTTGATGATTATCTCCAGGGTCCTGTGGGTTTAGTGGGTGGCTCTTGTGCTCCATGTGATGTCAGCTGGGCTACGGTCACCTGGGGTCAGACTAGGCTGGGGTGATCAGGATGGCTCACACACATGTCTGGGACTTTATGGCAGGTGGCTGGAATGGGCTTAGTTGGGATGCTGGGACAACTGGACTGTTTTCTCACTCCATAGAGTCTTAGAGACTCTCTCCATATGGTGTCTTAGGGTAGCCAGGCCTCTAATGTGGCAGCTCCAGGCTCCAAGAAGCACTAAAGTGGAAGCTGCCAGGCCTTCCCAAGGCTTTGTGCCCAAATTGGCAGAGCATCACTTCTGCCCCATCTTGTTGGTTTAGAGTACGTTACAGGCCAGCCCTGGTCCAGTGTGGGAGGAAACCACACAAGGCCATGTCGAAAGGCATGGCTTGTTGGAGCCACTTTTGGAGATGAGCTAGTGCAGGAAATGGTGCCCTGCGGAGACATAGGTCAGGTAGGTTTTGACAGAGAAGAGATTTAAAAAGATCTAGTGTACAGGACCTTACTCATGGGGATACCCAGCAGGTGCCAGTGGATGAGAGGACCCAGACAGGCAGCAAGCACGTTGCAATGACAGTGGAGCTTCCTCTCCTATAACTGGCCATTCAACAAAAGCATGAATGGGAACATTGTTAAGAGGACTGAAGCTTTGGGCAGCAGAGTGGGGCTCAATGACTGTCAAGGTCCCTTCCAAACCTGAGGTTCTGTCACTGGTCTGGGCAGATTCTGTGCATGCCTATACGTCTTCTTTAACATCCTTACCTGTCACTGCCATGGGACTTGTTCTTGTCCAACCTAACAAAGGCAGTGAGACTAAGCCTATGAGGTTTGGCTCTTGTTACCACACACTGCAAAAGCAATCACTTCATTGGCTCACCTCACCCTATTTCACACTGAGTCTGCAATCCACATTTGGGCCTGCAAAGCACAGAATTACAACCACCTCCTTTCCTACCACTGCCACAGCCCCTCACCCATCTCCTTTGCACTCTCATCTGCAGGCCTTGGGCCACCTGGCTCTGAGGGTATACTGGCTGAGAGCACCCCATGGGCTGCTCAGTGTCTGGTCTGGTTCTATGGGGAAAGGGCTACCAGACTTTCTCAATCTCTCTAAAAAGAGATTCATGTTCTGAATGGATAGGCGCTTGAAGCCTGAAAAAACCAAAGACTGATTTCTTCTCTACTCCAGAAACCCTTTGGCCTTTGAGTTCTTAGTCTCACTTCAACCACTGGCCAGAGTCTGAGTTCGAGTTTGTGACCAGAAGCAAGTATCCTACTCCTCTGTTCCTCAGAGTCTCTTTTCAAATTGATGGTATTGGACTAGGCAAAGGCAAAGATCTTTCAGCTCTCAAGTGCCATGATTCACAGCCAAGTGACCTCTAATTATCTGAGTAGAACTTTAGATCTCTTGGTCTGCATGTTAAGGACTTGGGATCAGTCAAACTCAATGAATCAGCAAATCTTCACTGAAGGTGCCAGCCTGCGGGTGGACTCATGATCTAGACATAAGGGTTAGTGTGAGTTCCTAGAGGACAAGAAAGCCGTAAGGCAAATTGTGGAAGGTTTTAAAGGCCAGTTGGAAGGTCTTGAATTTTATTCCATAGACAATAGGGAGCTATTGAAGGTTTTTGAGCAGGGGTGGAGTGATCTTCATGGAGCAGTGTTTAGAAAGAATGATCAAATGTCAGCATGGGGAGAATCCAGAGATTAGCAAGTTAAGAGGCCTCAATAAAACCCAAACAACAGCCACAAATGAATCCCTCCAGCTCTCTCATACCCAACACTTGGTTTGGTACTGGTTGTGGGGCCAGATCCCAAGATACAGGTATATCTCATTGTATGCTAACCCCACCTCTGAAAATTAAAATGGTAAGAATCATAATCAAGTATGGGAGAAATAGCTTTATAATCATGATGAAGCAATGTTCTCTTAAAAAAAAGGAAAATTCATTTTTCAGTCTGTTACTGAGTGGGCTCCCCGAAGGATGTGAAAGTTTTGTCCAAGGGTGCCACAGTTCCTCTGACACATAACTCTGCAGGAATATGTCAGTCAAATCAAGGTCCTCTGGAAGTTTAGTCACACTCCTGGATGAAGGAGTGTGACTATTTTAAACAAGGCTCTATGATGCTGGGCAGAGGACAGGATTATACCTTCGAAAGTAGGTACCAGAGATGGTGGTGTAGTATTTAGACAAAGACAGTGGGACTCAGTTGGCATTCTTTTCATTACTTTGTTTTACAAAAAGTGGAAAATGTTCTGAGAAAGGAAGCTATATTGCTGCTCTTGGTGATTTATTTAATTCTTGCTGAGAGAGGATATGATCCAGGTTGAGTTAATTGTTAAAATGGACTTGCTCACCAAATCCACTGTAAGGAGATTCATACCAGAGGTCTCTCTAGAGCCTTGATATAGATGTCACTTCAAAGAGAAAGCTAATGGCACGGTATCCTGAACACTCTACTGCAGTTTGTGAAGGGGGTACAGGAGGGGTTAGATTCCTCCTGAGAGACAGGTTATAAAGGAAAGACGGAAGTGTCTGAGAGACATTTCTAACCTGTGAGGCTTATAACCTTGGAGTAACCGTGGCCTCACCCAGACTGTCCCTAGGAGATTTCTGCGAGAGGACCTGGGCCTGCCCTAGGAAAGGGTTGCTGGGCTAGTGGCTGATGGGCATTCGTTGTACCGCTGCCCTGAAGGGACCGGTGACCATGTTCCAGATGCAATGCAAAATCAAATGATGGAACAGTTCCTGCCTTGTGGGGAGTTGATGCTCCCAAGTGGAAGAGACAAGCTGGAGAGCAGGAACCATTAGTTCCCAGGCCATGATGGAGCTCCATGTTCATGCAGACTACAGGTGCTAGGAGAGCAGATAGTTGGAAAATACAAATAATAGGCTGGTGAGAAAAACTGCCCTGGGCCCCTCTCATGAATATTCATATAAAACTAACTTCATTTAGTTCTTCCCATCCTTTCACATCCAGGATCTGGTTTTGGGAAAAAAAGCAAAGACATGTCCACAGAGCGGGACTTCTTCATGAGGATGAAGTGCACAGTCACCAACAGAGGCCGAACTGTCAACCTCAAGTCAGCCACCTGGAAGGTAGGGCAACATCAGGCTGGGGTTGGAGTCCCAGGTGTAGGGCGATGAGGGTGCAGGGGATACCTACAGCCCTGCCCCCACCTCCAGCACTCTCGGCCCCACGTCTGACCCTTCCATGCCTGTCTCAGGTCTTGCACTGCACGGGCCAGGTGAAAGTCTACAACAACTGCCCTCCTCACAGCAGTCTGTGTGGCTACAAAGAGCCCCTGCTGTCCTGCCTCATCATCATGTGTGAGCCAATCCAGCATCCATCCCACATGGACATCCCCCTGGACAGCAAGACCTTCCTGAGCCGCCACAGCATGGACATGAAGTTCACCTACTGTGATGACAGGTAGGGGACCATGAGTGTGTATGCTGTGGGCAGAGATGGGTCTGACCTGTGCGTGTGTGGGGCTGTGCCTGTATTAAAGGTGTGAAACTGGACATAGATGTGATATTGCCGGGCGCATGTTTGTGGACCTATGTTACTGTATGATTGCATCAGTGTCCTCCGAGGTTCCCGGTACTATATTCAGTGGTCTCCAGTTGACAGAGCCTCAGGGTCCATCTGCAGGGCTTTCCTCATGTACAACTCTTCTCATCGTTGTGGTGTGAACATATTTCTCCATACATGTATCACGCTCCTGAGGAAATTCTCAAGGTAGTCTTCTGCCCCAGGAGAAAGAGAAGAGTCTAGAGACTTCCATCTGTACTCCTGCTTCAGAGGCCAGCTGGAAGCATCAGCTTCTGCCCTGGAGACTGACCCTCTTCCATTACTGACTGAGCTTTTCCCTCCGCCTTGTTCCTTCCTGCATGCAAGTCCATTCCAGCCATTGTCCAACCATTTTGAAGGCTAAGATGATGGCAGCTAAGGCAGACGCTAATAACCCCCAGTGCCAGACCCAGCTGAAAATTCTCTTAGGAGACATAGTAGCGATTAAGAGCATGGGCTTCAGGACTAGATGGCCTAGGTTCAAATCTAGTAATAAATGTTCAGTGTTAGCTCTTACTATCACCTTTATTAGAGTTGTTGAAAGAGTGCCTAAGACTGCTTATGCAAGTCATGCCATCTCTGGTTCTTAGCTCATTTAGAGGATTCAAGCAGGTGGGGAAGAGGCTGGGGTTGTCATAGGAGGGAGTATTTAGACATCCCACAGCTTCCAGCTCCCCCACCAGCCCTGCCTGTGGGACTGTGGAGCCTGATGATAGGAGGTAGGAGGAGGAAGATGGAGAGAACAGATGCCCTGAGCAATGGCTGGTCCCAGGGAGGGAAGGAAATGCAGAAGGCTGGGCCCAGGGTAGGCCTGGCTTGAGTAAGTGCCACTGCGGCTTGCTGAGCAGCACACCCCGGATGTGCCCTTCCTGGCAGAGATCTCCCTGCCTGACCTCAGCTTTCTGCCGCATCTAGAGCCGCCATTTGTCCCAGGGTGACAGTTGCTGTGGCAGCTCTTTGCTACCCCAAACTCTTTGCCACTCTTCTTTCATCTTCTAGAGTTTCTCCTCAGGAAACCCTGAGATCTCAGTTTCCCCTTTTCCAAAACAGAGATAACATTTTCTCAACCTGTTTCATGGGGTCCTTGTAAAATGAGATAATGGCTGCGCAAGCACTTTGAAAAGTCCAGCCACAACATGTGTGAGCCTTCATTATTACTTATATCTTACTTCCTGTCCTTGGCCTCCTCCAAAGCTAAATCTTCCACTAAACTCAAGGAGTCGAAATCACTTCTGAAGGCAGTTAGTGGCTGGGGGGCAGGAAGAGGAATCCCCCAGATCAGCAAGAATCTGCCTTGTCTTCTTCAGCCAGCAGGAAACCACGGAACCCCAGGAAAAAAGCTCCTGCTCAGCCTCCCCTAGACCTACCCACCTTTCTCTCATCAGCTGAACATCCCAAAGGCATCTGGTTTCTTCATGGGAGGGACCCTCCCCTCTCTGGGATGGGGTTTCTTTCCTCTGATTCTAGACTGGCCTGGTGTTGGTTGGTGGCTCCTTCTTAGAGTTGCCCAACACTTGTGGCACAATTTCAGAACTTTTGTAAAAATATCCTTGAGTCTCTCCTGTCCTTCAGTTCTGACCACAGCAGGGTCAGGATTCAAAGCTTTCGGAGGTAGCAGGTGGTTATATAAGTAGAAAGAAATGCTCTAACCTCACAGGGAGAAAATGTCATGTATGAAATCCTTGTGTCCTGGAACGTTGACACAGTCGCCATTTATTACATTTGTTAGTGGTGGTGGTGATGGTGATAAGGATGATAAAGATGATGGTTCAAGAGGAAAATTTCCCTGTTAAAGGCAGGCACTGCAGGAATCCATGTTATGGGTAAGGTTGTTTATCAGATGCATTCTTTGTATTCAAGTGAACATTCTGGGCAGAAGACACAGCTTCATGCACCCCTCTCAGTAGTCTTGTGAGATAACATGGACAATCCCAATGCATAGCCCCATGTCACTAGCTTAAGCTGATCTAGCCATATAGCCCCTGGTGAGTGAAGCACATCTGTAAGATGACTCTGTAAGCACTGGGAAAATCCTACCCTATTGTCCTAGAAAATAACTTGGCATCCCTAGATAATAGAAAAGAGATTTTTTTAAGCTTAAGATTTTGATCCTTGTTACAGTGAGAAAAAGTCCTCTGGAAAGGGTAATTCAGCATTATCCTTTATTCATTATCTTGGTTTAAATGAGTTTCAGGTAATTTTCTGAAGGTACTAACCTTTGGACAAAAGAAGAGGGGGACAACTCAAGGAACTGGATGTCTAAATGTGGCTGGAGAGGAAATGTACATAGAAAGGGGAAAGACGCTGTGCTGACTTCTTAGTTTGGCTCAGGGCTGGTAGGCAGAGTAGCTTCTGGCTTAAAGGAAGTATCAAGCCTCGTGATTCAAGGCTTTGTGACTCATAATGTGGAGGGTAATATTGCTTATAAGTTTTGCAGGACACACTGCATTTTCAGCAAAATCTTGCGTTTCAAGAAACCCAGTTACATGGCCCCAAGCGTGAATTCAGTGGCACTGGAGAGCTGAATGCAGAAGCATTTAAAGACATAGAATGCTGTGCCACACAGAAGTTGTGTTTAACCGATTAGCAGATTAGTTAACAAGGGCACAGACATGGCTTAGACAGTTGATGAAGTGACTATTTTAAGTCTTTAATCCCTAAGTGTTATACTTCAATTGCTTTGATGAGGCCTGGGATTTTTTTGGTTTTGGTAGCTTGTTTTATGTTCACTCTTTGTGATGGGATGGGGAGAAGCATATGCACATGCACACAAACCTCTCCACCTCAATTACCCTTCAGAGACAAATGCTTCAAAAACCAATGCCTGTCTGCGATACCTAATGGGGAGAGGGGTTTTCCGTTTTAATCAGGAAATTCACTAGGTTTAATGACATCTGAGACACGCGAGGGGCTGTGATTCCGACAAAGAGGATTGTTTTTCTATCAGAAAAGTTAGAATCTGAAGAAAATGTATGGCAGTTAGAATCCACAAAATCACTTTTGAAGCAGCTTGGTACTTTTCTTAGATATGCTGAGACCACAGACACAATCAAACAAAAAAAGAAAAATGGTCATGGAGAAAAAGATAAAGGAGAACAGAGAGGAATGAAGGTAGAGAAATAAAACAGAAGAGAGAAAAGACAACTCTAATTTTACATTGAACTCTCAGGTCAAATCAGCCGAATCTGAAACAACCTATTCTGAAACATCTGAAATTGAATAAAGGAATACAGATGGCTCAAAATGCATTTGTCCTCCTGTTAATGAGGGATCATAGTACCATATTAAGTCCTGCATTATTTTAAAAGTAGTAAATACTTTTAAAAGTAAATTTCGTAACAATTCATATGTCAGTAATATTTATGTACCTATGGTCAAATGTTCTAGACAAGGGGAACAAGTTGAGTAGCAGGGTGAAAGAAAAACATCCTGATTATTAATGGAAGTAATGATCTCTTCCTTTATGACTCAAACATAGGCATTATACTGTTTCCTGAATTAATGAACTATTATTTATTGAGCATCTACGTAACTGTGTGCCAGAGACCATTACATCAAAGTAAAAGAGATGATTCCTGATCTCTAGGAGTTGAGAGTTTGCGACATAAGCCATATAATGAAATCACAATGAATGGTACAAAATACAACATTCCATTTACCCAAAAGGAAGACAAAAGTTGTTCCCAAGTAGTTTAACTTTAAAATTGGGTGGTTTCTTAAATTCACGTGGAGGTGCCATCTAGTGGCAAAAGAGGTAACTGTGAAGGAAGCCAAGCCATCAAGGAGATAGAGGAAAAGCCTTTCTAATTATTATAATCCTACTGTGATTTTGTCAGCTGTAGGAGTCTTCCTGTATCTTAGAAATAAATTATAAAAGCAAATTATGTGGACAGGAGCAGTATCACCAGGGGGAAAAGGTTTCAAAATTACAGTAAAATTTCACATCAACAAATAGCATCATGTAATTTTTACAGGTAAAGAATTTTAGGGCAACCCTGTTTTGTCATTGGATTCAGGCAACATAGGACATACTAATATCAGCAGTTACAGTTTAATAAATCAAGAGCCTTACATTCCAAATTCTGTGGATAAATTTATGGTGAAGTGTTTTTGTACAAAGAAGTTTAAAATAAGTAAAAATGGTAAAAGTGAGGGAAGGGTTGAGGATCCTAAAGATGTCAGTAAAGAGAATGATAACGAGCTGTAAGTTGTAAAACACACACACACACACACACACACACACACACACACACACAACCTTCCTATGTATACACTTACCCCCACAGGTAACTGTAACACTCCACAGACAGGAGAGAAATGGATTTCCCATTAATTACAAAGCTGGTTATATAGATTTCATATAATGATGTAGTATTTGCGGAAAACAAGGCTTAAGTACTGTGGTTTAAAACAAAATCTAGATGAAAATACATTCAAACCAACAGAAGGCACAGAAGTAAATCTGAGTTAGTGAACAGTGTAGATTTTAGTAAGTAAATGCAGTGTCAAAGCTTATAAGCACATATAGAAACTAAAATGAGACAAATCACAGGGTGCTGAGGAGAGGCCACTGGCAGAGAGTGGAAGGAGAGCAAGCCGACTTGAACTATTTATTAGAAAATACATTCTTTGGAAAACAAATAGGTGGTTACGAAGTGCTTAAAACTTTTATCCTCTTAAACAGTTTAAATACTCTCTCACCATCTTGCTTGCATGATTAATTTACCTAGCAAATCCTTTACTCATGTAGGGAATGGGTAAAAACTGCAGCCAGATCTTGCATGACTGCAGACAGTGGCATCTGAAGTCAAGGACCATGGCGCTGCGCCACACGTGGGCGGGCTCTGGCAATTACATGCTGGGAAGAAGAGCCAGCCTTCTTAGGCCTGTGGCTGGATTCCTCTCAGCGGCTTGAGGTGGCAGCACTCACACTGTAGCCAAGAGAATAATTTTTTTTTTTGCGAGCACTCTGCTATAGGTGGTGTATTTTGAATAGAGCTTATAAACAGTTTTGAGAGTAAAGAACAATGAATCATTCATTTGACATTTTGAAGGCACATCTCACTCTGAAGTCCAGAGTTCAGAAAGCTGACCTGCATATTTACCAGGGGTGACACCAACTTCAGAATTTAACAACCCGTTTAAAGCTGTATTTTCTGTTTCCTTTCGTCCTTCCTCTGCCTACTTGTGGCTGCCTATCTGTCTGCATCTCTCTCCTCACTGCACCCTTGGTCCACTGCTTTTTCCACTTCATTATTAAAAAGTATCCTCTGTTCTTATGTTTGAAATCTGGCGAATTAAGTCCTGGTATATTTCTCTCTTATCTTAGAACAGCCCTACTGGGTTGACTTTTACATTTATGGGTGACCTCAAACTGATTTTCTTTTTCCCATTGAGTCAGGGGTCCTTAATTAGAAAGAAAGAAAGAAAAACTAGTTTCCTGGCCCCTGATGGAGAGAGAAGATGAACCCGTGTTATCACAGCCCCGCTCAAAAGGCTTGTCTGGAGTCTGGGGGAAATGAGCAGGGAAGGGCCTTGTGTGCCGTAGGAGCGACCGTATAAACAAGCTCGGTTCATTAACCTCCCCACTGGTGTCTACGTGCCTGCACATGGGGGCGAATGACCATGAGCTTTAAGTTGGGGTTTCCTGGCTTTGTGAAGTTTGACAACTCAAATGTTCTTCAATTGTGTTTGGGATGTGGTGTATTTCCCAGTTTTTATAGTAGTCTGTTTAAAGGAATGAAGAAGGAGACATTAAATATTTATTTTAGTTGACAAGATAAATGAAAGCTGCTACTGGGAAGATATCTGGCAGTTCTGAAATCTAGGTTTGTTTGTCCACTTCCAAAACATGCCCATTGTGTCCCTTTGAATGGATGATACATTAATTAAACATTTTATTATGAGGCTGATTATAATAAACATCTACTTTGAACATTTTAATTTAAAGATTCTAATCTCAAAAGGAAATTTAATTCCTTCAGAGAGTAGAATGACATCTTTCCTAGAATGCCAGCAGACTCATTTTGGAGGGTCTCTAGAAAATTCTAGACCTGCCCAGGAACAGAAGCAGTTTATCTGGCAAGTCAGTGAGCCTGCAGATGGCCAGCCCATTGTCAGCAGGGCTTACTCGTGCAGTTCTAGCTCCCAGGCTAAGCTTGCAAATCATCTGACCCAGTAGCGGAGCTAGCTGATTGCAGGACCAGCACTATTCTGTTTCCTTGTTCCCCCCAGTCTCCACCTTCTCCAAGGTGCACTTGGGTGCCAGTCCCACTGAGTCAGGCTGCCAGATAATGTGCCCATTGCTCTTGAGTTCAGAGACTTCCCTGCTCAGGGCCAAGTGAGGGGACAGATCCTCCTGCTCTGAGACCAGCTGGCTGGCACAAGTGAGCTGCTGGGATCTCACTGGGGAAATCTCCACTGGGCTGAATCAGCTGAGACCTAAGCCTCTCAGCCCTGTTGAGCTGCTCCTTGTTTGACAAAGGCTTTAACCCCCAAAGTCTCACCCAGGCAGAGAACTTGCCTCTTCTCTGCCCACTTCAAAGCCAGATGCCTTACAGAATAAAGGAAGGATGGATAGAATATTACAAGTTGTGTGTGTATATGTATGAGTGAGCACACTGGTGTGCATTGAGACAGTCATATTCTTCTAGGAAGAAAAGTAGATAGATAGGTGTCTGTACCTTAGGTTCAAAGAGAAAATCAATCTACTGGTCAGCTGTTCATGTTTTTACTAAGCACCCATTATAGAGGAAGCAAAAAGATAAAGTGGTCCCTGAGTTCAGGGGTGGACAGCCTAGGATGTGAGGGGACAAATGCAGAATTCTCTGTAATATTGTGCATACTCCTTTGGACCTCCTGAAAGACATTGTGCTGGAGGAACTGTAGAAAACTGTGTGGAGAAGGAGAGGCTTCGAGATGATCCTGGAGGTGTCAGGGCTTGGAGAAGAGAAGGCATAAAGCTTCTGCAGCAAGAATGAGTTTTCCAGGCATGGGGAAGTGAGAGGAGAGGGGTCTTCCATGACAGAGGGTGCATAACATTTTACAGATGAGTTGAAAATCAAATTGCTCAAAAAGTGGAGAGTAGGTTCTGGGGGAACTTGGAAGTTAGGCAGCATTTACTCTTAGTATGGCTGGCAAAAGGGAAAGCTGTAGATGCTTGAATAGGGGTGTGGCAGGATGCAAGTAGTATTTTAGGGCAATTTGGTCTGACAGACATATGCAAGTTGACCTGTTGGGGGATGGGTTTAGAGCAGAGACAGGAAATAAGGAGCCACTGCTTCTGCTTTCCCCTCAGTGTTAGTGATCCCTTACAAGTGTAAATGACAGGACTGTATCCAAGAGTCATGCCTTCTGAAGTAGAGTTGTAATAATGAGACTGTGGCATCACTTCTAATGGGATAGGCCAAGTAAACAAGACAGTGAGGCCATTATTAAAAGTTTGTGAGAGAACCAAGCTTTTGAGAGATAATATGGAGGTATTATATAGCCTAATAGGACGTGATATTGGGTAAAGCAGCCAACCTGGTGTTTCTTGGACAGGGGTTTATTTTCATGATTCCAACACAGAGCAAAGGGTCCTAAGAGTGTTAAGTGATTCTTCATGGTTCTCCATATTTGCCCTTTATCTACCCACTTCCCATCAAAACCAGAGGCCTTACAGAATGAAGAAAAGGACACTGAAATGACAGCCAAGTGCTTTCCTTTCCTTGAAATGTGAGGGACAAGTAGAAAAAGCCATGGAAGGCAAACCTGGTATCCGAGGGTACCTGAGGTCATAGGCAGGGCCTGCAGAGAAGCATCCAGAGGAGTGATGGTTTAAGCACAGGCGGGTTCTGCTTGCCTGGACTCCTTCTCACATGCTGGTTGACACAGAGACAAAGGTGGCTCTATCTGGGGCCACATAATTTTCATGTTTCATTTATACTGCTTTCTACTAGAATGAGCTTGGCGCAGCAACTGGAGACCCCAGTTTTCATTCTTGCTCTGTCTCTGGACACCTGTGTAGGCATCAGGCAGATCATCTGCCCGTCCTGGATCTCTACTCCCTCATCTACAAAAACTTGGGGGTGAGCCCCTTCCAGTGGTTCTTGGAGAACAGGCATATGTGTGTACCAGGGGTAGTGGGGAGAGGGAGTCCTCAGAATTGGCGTTTCTTTCTCCTCCCAAACATGGCTTCAGGAAGGGCAGGAACAACAGGGGTTTGGATAAACCCGCAATTACAGATTGAGCACAGTGTTGTTTTGCTTGGATACATGGTGTGATGAGAAAGTCTGGATTGTGTTCATCTGTATGTGTGTGTGTGTGTAATTTGCCTTCTGGGGTTAGCTCCTTGAGCCCCTGTCCATATGCTGTGCTAAGTTAATATGGTTAATAATTATGGTTTATAATTATTAATAAGTTAGTAATCTTTCTTCTTTACATGCTACCTTTTTAAAAACTCAGAATCACAGAACTGATTGGTTACCACCCTGAGGAACTGCTTGGCCGCTCAGCCTATGAATTCTACCACGCGCTAGACTCCGAGAACATGACCAAGAGTCACCAGAACTGTGAGTTCCAGGAGTGCCCCTTGTGGCTTCCTTGTGTCTGTGGTATCTGGCCTTGAGTGGGGTGTGATGGGTGAGATAGAAGACCAGGTCACTTCCTGCACAGAGCTGCTGTCTTGTGTGGCAGACAAGACTTATGCCCTCAACATGGTTAGAAAACCAAGGCTGCCACCAGCCTATAGACTCCTTCGTGCAAATTAGAAAAGGATGCCTCCTCCAGGGAGACACAGCCGTACCAAGGTACACAGCTAGCTGAGAGAGTGGAGGGTGGGCTAAATCTCCGTTCCCCCACACCACCTCCACCGAGTGCCTGTGTGCAGTCAGTGGTTTGCACACCCTGTGGAACAGCACTGCAGACAGTAACATGATTCAACACATCACCAACTTGGATGCATGCTAGAGATTCAAGTACATATGTTCACAGAAGAGGAGGGCAGGGGGAGCTGAGGAAAGGAAGGGAGTTGGATCTTGAAGGATTGGGGAGGCTCAGGCTGAACAGAGGGGAAAGTATTAAGGGTCCAACTTAATACATGTGTTGAGGTAGGCCACCTCAGAGAGCTTGCTTGCTGGATCGAGGAAGCTTTAGAAAAGGCTGCCCAGGGAACCCAGGGATGGCATACGGAAACTCTGCTTTGCAGTTTGTAGGAAGCCTGAGTTATGCAAGGATTCTAGAAGAGGGCTGCCCTATAAAACATTTCTGCAGTGGAAATGTTCTTGCAATATGGTTAGAGAAACCGAGGAACTGAATTTTATGCAATTTAGTCTTACTTTAAATGTAAATATTCACACTTGGCTTGTGGCTACCACATTGGACAGAGCAGTTCTAGGATGTTTACTTGGCCATGTTCCCAATTCAGACTTCTTATTGGCAGGTGATCCAGGACCATTCCCTTGAATCCATAAAACTCATTAACGTGCAAGGACTCTGGGCCTATAACCCTGTACTTGGCCCACTGGGAGCAATATAAATTGGTAGAAATGATTCCTGCCCTTAAAGAGGACTGTGGGCTCCTTGGGAACAAGTGGCTCATATCTTTAACCTCAGTATCTACCATATCTACCATAGCATCTGGTACAGAACAGGCACTAAATGGATAATAAACTCATGGGCAAAACTATATTTGGAAGAGAATGCTTCAAAACAAGTGCCCGCAGTGGTGCAGACAGTGGTACCTCGACAATTATGGGAGAATTAAAAATGGGTAAAGTAAGTCTAAGAAAATTCCCAGTGGACCTGCTGGCAATGGAGAAAATGGAAGTGCAGCCGTTTCTCCATAGTTCCTAAATCCATCCATCTACCCTAAAGCTAGGACAGCCAAGTTCAGAGCAGCCAACAGAGCCACAACCCCATGGGCTGTCTGTGAAGGTGGTTAACACACTCTTGAGTGAGATCTTTTCTTTCTAATTGGTTCCTCTGTTTCTTCCTCATGGCTTTGGGTTTGATTTGACAGTACAACAGGGCCCATTATATCTTAGAAACGTTTCTCACTGTGCTCTCTGGCAAACACAAAAAACAAACACAAAACAACCTAGATTCAGCCCTATTCAGGGACCCAGAGATGGGGCAGGGTTAGAGGTACTCTTGTATGCCTGTGAATGTGACCTCACCTTAGCCTGCCCCAGCTTTGAAATTGTAACATCTAGTTCCAGCCTTTTCTTTGGGATTCCTTCATGCTTCCTGGTCCCTGAAGGGTTCCTGTTTTCAAAGGCAGGTGACAATCACCCAGGCACTGGGACTCTGGGGCCCAGGCTCTGGCCCAGCAGACCCACTTATTCCCCAGGGCCTGGCTTTCTGGACCTTGCTAACTTTACATGTAAAACTGGGGAAAAGTCTAGCCTTCCTTCCAAGCTAAGGGTGAAGCCAAGGCAAGGGACGAATGTAAGAAGTTTCTGGGAATTCTTGGAGGACAGTATTGCCTTTTATCTTCTATGATGGGAAAGCAGAAGAAGCTACTGTCAAAGGAAAGAAAAATTGTGACTTCTCACTAGGCATATAAAAAGGATTTTCCCTCTTCTTAGAACATCTTCAATCCATAAAAAGGGCTGGGATAAAAATGGTTCATGTTTTCTGCAGACTCTGGGGAAAATAAGGTGCTTTTTACTGAATCCATGTATTTAGGCATTAGGCACACTGAAAGATAATTCACAGCCCAAATAGAAATCACAGGCTCTATCTCCCTCTGATGGAGCCAAGTAAAGCTGCCCTGAGCTCAGAAACCTGTAGCTAGCAAAGGAGCAAGCCCACAGCTAACAAAGGGAAATCTGCATGGGTTGGAAATTGGGTTAATGACAGTTATGACAGGAGCCTGCCGCTCACCCTGACCCGTCTCTCATTTGTCCTTGAGTTTTTGGAAATAAACTTGCACTACAGACTCACACACATGCTGTAGAATAACCAGAGGTTCAGATTTGAGATGGGTCCAGATTCACACGACGGGGTCCCAGATTTACACACGTGTATGTCTTAGCCTGTAAACGTTTACCATTGAAATGCCTGGTGAAGCTCAACCAGATTTAGATCATTGAAAGCCAAAATTTCCAAATGGATTAATAATTTATACATTGTTACTCTGGGGGTGAGGTTAGGGGTCAGTTTCTCTTTGTTATATGAGGATATTATGTGTTCTTAGGCTTTTTATGGCCTTTAATCTTATTTTCCTATCTATTAAGTAGCAGGCCCTTCACCAAGGCTGGCATTAATGAGCAGATGATTAGAAAGCTGGCGTTAATTATATTCCATTGACAGAACAGGCCCTTGCCTGCAATTGTTAGAAATGCAGTTAAAACCTTTGCTTGCTGTACTGTTTGATCAAAAAGAGTAAGAACCCAGAATGTGGTTTGCATTAAGGACCGTCTAAATAAGTTAAATACAGGCACTTGAAATTGTGCAAGAATCGTTTTCCTGCAGCTGAGGAGCCTCAGTGGCACAGATAAAGGGTGAGCAGAGAGGATAAAACTAATTTCCTTTGTTGAATCCATGATGGTTTAGGACAGTGGCAACAGAAAATTTGGTCCTCCCGGGGATTTGTGGACCAAGGTAATAGACCACTGTACTAGAAGCCACAAGACCTGCTGTGTAGCTCAGACTCTGTCACTATTGTCTTGTATGAGGTGATGCAAAACATAATCCTCTGCCCTTAGTTTCCTCATGTTAAAAGAAAATATTTATCCTCTCTGTGGCACAGGATTATACAACCACTTTGGAAATAATTTAGCAGCTTCTTACATGTAACCCAGCAATTGCACCCACAAAAAAATGAAAATATGTCCATACAAAGATCTATACACAAATGTTTATAGCAACTTTATCCATAATAACCAAAAAGTGAAAACAACTCAAACATCTGTCAACAGGCAGATGGATAAACAAATTATGGTATATCTCTGCAATGGAAGACTACTCATTGATGAAAAGAAACAAACCACAAATGCCGGCAACACCAGGATGAATCTCAAAACATGCCGAGTGTAAAGAAGCTAGACACAAGAATAGATACTCCTATACAACCATTTACATGGAAGTCTAGAAAAGATAATTCCAATACATAGCGGCAAAAAGCAGAAGAGTGGCTGCCTGATACTGCCTAGAGGCATAAAAAATAGGGTGGTGGGGGCAGTGATGGAAAAGTTCTATGCCTCCACTGTACCTTTGTCAAAACTCGTTGAACTGTATACTTCAAATGGGAGTGTGGTTCATTGAAGGTAAATTTGACCCCAATAACATTTATTAAGAGCAAACAGAAAAAGCTTACACTAGGAATCTTTCATTTGAACTATAATTCTGTCTACTGTTTCCACTGAAGTGGCCTTTCAGCAAATCACTCAGTAGTTTTAAGCCTCAGTTTCTTCAGCTGTAAAGTGGGAATAACAGTAGGCACCCCATGGTGTTGCTTATGAAAGGCAGTGATGATGACCTAATCCTTAGTGAGTGCCCTATATGCCAGGCACTGTTCTAAGTGCTTTGCAGAAACAAATTCATCTTATCAGATAGTTTTGAACACTGCAAAGCACTATACAAATGTAAGTTATAGGAATTCTTGCACCTTGCAGGTGCCTGTTAAATTTTTGAAGAGGAAAGCAAAACGTGTAAAGGATTATAAAACTGCACTAGTATGAAGTGAGCCATGTTCCTAAGCTGTACAGGGCTGATGAATGGGGAGGTGGCCTGTAAGCCTACCAGGAGAACTGGGGAGACTTTCTGTGTTTACAGAGAACCTAGATATCCTTCCAAGTGGCCCCTCATGATACTATTGACAAATGTGTAACAAACTGTGACAGGGCATGGGCACAATACGTATTAGTAGTTCTGGGAAAGAGGTGGCTTTTCCTGTACAAAATGTATTAGTGACAGTCGGTCAACACTTATGTACTGATAAGCCATTCAGGTACATTCGATCCTTAGTACAAACAGCAGTGGTATACTGGGTAGCTAATGATGACAATTATTACCATTACTACTATTATTATCAATATCCTGTTTTGCAGAGGAGGAAACCAAAACCAAGAAGGATTGTTCCTTTCCCAAGATCCCCAAGTTAGCAAGATTTCCTGATCCTTCCCCCATGCCCTTTCCTAATTCTCTGTGATTCCAGAGCTTCTGAGCTGGAATTCTGAAAATTCCCAAGGAATGGGCAGTTCAGAAAACTACCAAAAATTCTAGCACTAGTAGACAGAAATGTAAAGAGATTTATTGATTCCTTTTGAATGGGAGTAGATGGAGCATTCTGGACTAGGGAAGGAGGACAGTCTGTGTGATGTGAAACCCCTCCCCAGTGTAGACAATAAAAGCACTTTTTGAATGAACATTTAGTAGAACAATCTAGAAGTGGAAAACCTTATAAGCAGGGAGCCTAGCTGGGCAGTTGGGAGAAGCAGGAGTGTAAGAGATTTATTACAGCTCATGAAGAGACTGTGTATGGGCTGCTGGGGTCTCTGCCTTTTCTCAGCCCCAACAGAGAAAGGGTGGGGTGGTTTGCCTCTGCCTTTGCTGTGAATCACAGACCTTCAATGGCCCAAAAGGTGGCGGGCCTATGACCTGGAAAAATTAAGGATATCAATTTTTTAAATGCTTGTATTCATAAGCAGGGTATTGGTGGTAGGTCAGCTGTCAAAAAAACTGCCCTGAGGTCAGGCTTTCTCCAAGCTGCTTAGAAGTCCCCTCACCGGAGTGTTTGACAGGGGATACCCCCTTACCCAGTGTGGAGGGGCTTCTTCCCATTGAACCCCGTGAAGAAAGTAAGGCAGGTTCTGGCCTTGGTTCTGCTTATAGCTGAGCTGGTCTGTGAGCCCAACTTGTCCAGGGATTGGTGATGGGCCACTGCATAGTGAGTGGTCCCTCCCTCAGTAGACAGCCTTGGGCAACTCATTTCACCTTTCTTCACCTCCTTTTCCTATATTTAAAATGAAAATTTGGCTGAAATGATCCCGAAGCTCCCTTCCAGGTCACTCTCCCTAGTCCTCACTGCCCCGGTGCCCTGTTCTATCTGTTCCCCTGCAGATTAGACTGCCCTCCCATGGGATCTCCTGAGCCCATAGTGCACACCCCTGCCCCACTTCCCTAAGCTCAGCTGTGTTTCTCCTCCCCTAGTGTGCACCAAGGGTCAGGTAGTAAGTGGCCAGTACCGGATGCTCGCAAAGCATGGGGGCTATGTGTGGCTGGAGACCCAGGGGACGGTCATCTACAACCCTCGCAACCTGCAGCCCCAGTGCATCATGTGTGTCAACTATGTCCTGAGGTGAGCCTGTGAGGGCTGGCGGGCCTTGGTGCAGGGTATGTGGGGGTGCCCAAGCTTCCCAGACTGAGGATGACAAGCCTAGGAGATACCAAGCCTCTCAGCGCCCTGGACATCACATCAAGGAGCTTTTGCAGGGCTAACCCTTGTGACTGAGAAGGCTTCCTGAGGATGTCTTGGGAACAGTGGGATACTGGGTTGGGATTTTTTTTTCCTGCCCTTTCCCTGTCATCTGTCATTTATGGCATGCATCCGACCCAGATGAGGAGGCAGACAGCACACAGTAGTCATTACTTTCTGAATGGGAAAAAAGGAAAGAGGACTATTCATGCTTTGGGGAAAAAAAGATGTCACGCCTTCACTCTATAGTATCTGGAAAGAGAGCTAGAGGAAGTCATTTCTAGTTATTTCTAGAAACAAAACAAAAGCATTCTGGCCTCATATATACCACCCCTCTCAACTGCAATAATATTTTAATAAAACAGCATCAGAAACAGATATACATTCAGAGGATACCCCTGTTGTCACTACCCCCACGGCTCACACACTTCTATTGTGTGGTTCTTTATAAGACGCCAATGCCTGGGGGTCCTACCAATTTTTTGCCTGAGCGCTTAGCTGTCAGGGTTTTCATGCATCTAGGGGAGCACAATTTTTCTAGAAAATGTGGAAGGTCTGAATGGCCCTCTTCTCCCATTAGTGAGATTGAGAAGAATGACGTGGTGTTCTCCATGGACCAGACGGAATCCCTGTTCAAGCCCCACCTGATAGCCATGAACAGCATCTTTGACAGCAGTGGCAAGGGGGCTGTGTCTGAGAAGAGTAACTTCCTGTTCACCAAGCTAAAGGAGGAGCCCGAGGAGCTGGCCCAGCTGGCCCCCACACCAGGAGACGCCATCATCTCTCTGGATTTCGGTGGGTGCTTTTTAGCTAAGCCAGGTCCCTGGAACCCTGTTGGGGCTGGGAAGAGTTCTGACCATAACAGGCCTCCCTAGCTACAGCTTTGTCTTAACCAGAGCGACCCCAGCCCCTTCCCCAAGTCTTGTTAATCACCTGTTAGAGGCCAGGCTCTGCTGGGCATAAAAGAACAGCAGCTGCTCCTGCCCCTGTAAGACCATCCCATGTCTGACCTCACGCAGCACTGCACGAGGAGGGGTTAAGAGAGGACAACTCCCCGAGGAGTCGATTCTCCACCATGGGTGCTGAGAATCTGAGATGAGAGCGAGGCGAGAGGTGAGGGATGTGCTCCAAGGCAACTTGGACATTGTCACAGAGATGGGACAGATTCCAACCAGGGTCTGGAAGGACAGATGCTTGTTTAGGCAGAGAGCTAAGTTGGAATAATGTTGGGACAGATAATTCCAAAAACACAGAGAACATATTGAGGCCTGGGATTAAGCCCTCAAACCCACGACACTTTAAAGTGTCTGCCTGTCCCTAGGGATGTAAGTTACTGGAGACCCCGGAAGGGTTTTTAGACCTTGGCTGTGCCCATCCTGGAAACACCCTTGAAGCCCCATCCTCCCCAGTTAGCCACCCACTGCCACCCTCTCCTGGCCTTGCTGTGGCTGCCGGAAGAGTAGTCCTCACCCTGGACTGTGTCAACCCCTTTCAGATGTGTTCTCCAGCTCTCCAGCAGTTACGTGAGGACTGCTCCTCAGGAAAGAGTGGCTCCTAACATATTTAGTCTGTGAAAATTCAATGTTCCAGGAGACTGTTCCCTTTAAAGGGTCTGTACATTGACTCAGAGCCTGAGTCAAAGGCCTATGTGTCCCAGCTAAGCCCCAGGGAACAGGGGGCCTAGCCCCAGGCATGCCTTCCAGACCCTCTTAAGGCCTTCTCTGCTGTGTCTGGGCTTCCTCTGCCTTGGGGTGAGCCTGATGGTTGTGGGTGTTCACCTCCCAGGCCCTTGTCTCCACAGGGAATCAGAACTTTGAGGAGTCCTCAACCTATGGCAAGGCCATCTTGCCCCCAAGCCAGCCGTGGGCTACAGAGTTGAGAAGCACCCAGAGCGAGGCTGGGAGCCTGCCTGCCTTCACCGTGCCCCAGGCAGCCGCCACGGGCAGCACCACCCCCAGTGCCACCAGCAGCAGCAGCTGCTCCACGGTGAGCAGTCCTCTTATGGCGAGGACACAGAGAGGGCTCCTTATGTATGACTGCTGCCAGATGGCTGAAGGGACATTTGAGACAGGGACTGTCCACCTCCTCAGGTTATCACAGAGCCTCCCAGAGTGGCTGTGACACTTACCTACCAGGTGTCAGAGCTATTTTTTGCTTTTAGTATTCATCCCCCAATCTCAATGAAATAAGCTCCTTGAAGGCATTTAAGCCCCCAGCTCAGTCCCTATGCACATCCCCTATGTGGCATAGAGCTGCACAGTTTGCACAGCCCTGCTGGCCATAGCCTGTATCCTGTTTGCTCCTCAAGACAGGACAACCTACGAAGCAAAACTAGCCTCATTTTATGAGGAGGAGACTGGACTTTAGAGAGGTTGATGAATTGACCTAACTCATACAGCTCTTTCATTAGTGGCTTCTCTACAAATAGTTGCATGGTGGAATGGAATTGAGCCTTTGGGTCCAGGAATGTATTTCCTCTTCCATGCTGGACTTCTAGGGAGACCAACGCCATATCTTTGACTCTGTCGTCCTCCTTCCTGCCCCCTAGCCCAACAGTCCTGAAGACTATTACACCTCTCTGGATAACGACCTGAAGATTGAAGTGATTGAGAAGCTCTTTGCCATGGACACAGAGGCCAAGGACCAATGCAGCACCCAGGTAGGTGGCTGTGGAGATCGGGCTAGGGTGTGTGCCTGCCGTCTGGTAGGCATCAAAGGCTCACATCTGTTCTTGTAGCCTCATCCCTTTGCTGCAAAGAGCAGTGGGGATGCTTGGCCAAGGCCCAGATCCCCTAACCAGGTAGGGGTGCTGGGTAATGGAGCCTGTGGTCACCCGTTCCTCCCACTGTCAATCCAGCTCCTCCACTGGTAACTCATAGCACATGTATCTTCTGCTTAGATAACTTTCTTAGCGCACGTGAAAACCAAAACAATACCACTACACCTTTCTTTAAAAAGGCCCTACATTCAACAAGCATAGCCAAATGTATAAAATATGTATAAACATAGGGGACAATTAATCCCTTTACAAACACATTCATCTTGTGATTTAAAAAAATAATCACTTTATATGCAATGCATTTAAAAAATAACATCTGTTTGACAATTTTTCATTTACATAAAACTTTTCAGGAGCATATTTGTTACATAAGGCCAATGTTCTTGTAAAAACTATGTAAACAAGGATAAGGTAGAGGGAGGGGTACATGCTTTACAAAACCCAAGGGAAAATCATTAATCCCCCATTTATCTTAGTCTGGGTTCAACCAGATTTCTGCCTTGCTACTCAGTTTGTATCTTTATCCTACTTGGCACAAATCCCAGCTACTCTGCAAAATGTTCCCTATTTCAGCTTCTCTGTCACCCTCTCCCTCCCTCCCTCCCTCCTCAGAACTACTGTAGTATTTATCATGTAGTACTTAATCATGACTATCTACTTCTGCTCCTTAAGCATTTCTTAGCATTGCAGTCATTAGTCGGCTGACACCCAGTGAGGGTGGTCAGTCTCTGAAGGCAGAAACTGTTTTCCGCATCTGCTTATGAGTGTTCCCTGCAGTATCCATCATGATACTGCCAACCAAAGGGATGATCTCTGAGTATATGTTGATTGGAACCAAACTCCCTCTATCCCTGGGGTCTGGCTGTTACTCTGCGAGAGTCCACAGATGGACCCGGGCACTCACTGCTTGCTTAGGCCTGTGCCAACTTAGGGAGAAGAGGGCAAGCTTTCCTCAGCTCCCCAGAAGCCACAGTGTGCAGCACAGGCCTAACCACTGTAGGACAAGGGCAACCTCCACAGGCTGGAGTGGGCAGGGCTGGCTCTTTGGAAGAGGGGCTGCCTCAAAAGAGAAGGTGGGCTCTGGACAGGCGAGACGGAGAGAGAAGAACATTTCAGTTTGGGTTGGGAGGTGGCATCGATGTGCAGGGAGAAGAGGGGATAAACGTGGGAAAGGCTGGTACATGATAGAGGGTGGTGTATATGCCATAGCCAAGTCTGAGGTTTTCCTGATAGGCCATAGGGAACCAGTGGTGGTGTTTGAGCGGCACTGTGAAACTGTGCGTGAGATGATGGCTCTGCAGGAGCCGAGATGGAATAGTGTCCGTGAGGTCGCACCAACCGCCTTGCCTCTTTGCCTGTGCTGTCTCCCCTCAGACGGATTTCAGTGAGCTGGACTTGGAGACACTGGCACCCTACATCCCTATGGATGGGGAAGACTTCCAGCTAAGCCCCATCTGCCCGGAGGAGCGGCTCTTGCCGGAGAACCCACAGTCCACCCCCCAGCACTGCTTCAACGCCATGACAAACATCTTCCAACCACTGGCCCCTATAGCCTCGCACAGTCCCTTCCTCCTGGACAAGTTTCAGCAGCAGCTGGAGAGCAAGAAGACAGAGCCCGAGCACCGGCCCATGTCCTCCATCTTCTTTGATGCAGGAAGCAAAGCATCCCTGCCTCCATGCTGTGGCCAGGCCAGCACCCCTCTCTCTTCCATGGGGGGCAGATCCAACACCCAGTGGCCCCCAGATCCACCATTACATTTTGGGCCCATGAAGTGGGCTATTGGGGATCAGCGCACAGAGTTCTTGGGAGCAGCGACGTTGGGGCCCCCTGTCTCCCCTCCCCATGTCTCCACATTCAAGACAAGGTAAGTGGCAGACACTCGGCTGCACCAGCAAGGCTGTGCTAGGTAGGGTGGAGCAGAGAGGCACCCACTAGTGAGACAGCTGGACCCCCAGGGAGGCCCCTGCCCCTCTCCACAGCCATCTGTCTGATACCCCATTTAGCCCTTCTCTGAGCTCAGACTTTGGGGAATCACCTCAAGCCATGTGAGGCCTAGAGCAGGACGGGTTTTTATTAGGGCTGGAGGGGATCAAGGGGAGACTGAGGACAGGAAAAGGAGAGAAGTGGCTTGTTGAGAGCCCTGTACCTCAGTGTTGCCCCTAGGACCACCACCAGGTGCCCTTATCTGGGTTCATCATCTCACAGAAAATTTGAGTGACGATTTTCTCAATTCTGTCCTGAAACCCTGGTTGAAGAAAGCAAAAAGATGCCCATGACTCCCCCTTGCCTTTCGACTGCCCCCAGGTCCCCACCACTGCAGCCTGTCTGAGCGGTGCCCAGGCTCCAGAAGTGCCTTCCCTTTCCCACCTTCCCTTCTCTCCAGCATGCTCATTTCACCAGCTGAGAGCTCAGTGGCCTAAGTCACAGTTGTTAGTACATGACCTGCCACTCCCAGGGGCAACTGCTACTTGCCGTTTATAGAGCAGTCTAACTAGTTTTCAGTGGGAGCAAAAGGCAGGGGAGAGACAGGGGCAGAAGAAACCCTCCTAAGGACTGACATTGCCCAGCCAGGCAGCCACCCCCCAGACCAGGAGGCTTGAGCCCTTCAGCATCCCACAGCTGAGGAAGGAGGCGCTAGAGCTCCAGCTTGGCCTGCAGGTGCACAGCCCGCCTCTGAGACTCTGCCTTTTGGGTCTTTGAGTCAGCACAGGCATAAGCACTGAGCCTGGAAGGGCCCTAGGATGAGAAGGCACTGGGTAGCATGAGACTCCAGACTCCCTCACAGCCTGCTCTCTTGGGCTTGGCAGGTCTGCAAAGGGTTTTGGGGCTCGAGGCCCAGACATGCTGAGCCCGGCCATGGTAGCCCTCTCCAACAAGCTGAAGCTGAAGCGACAGCTGGAGTATGAAGAGCAAGCCTTTCAGGACCTGAGCGGGGTAAGCTATCCCGACTGGCCACAGGGGTTTCTCCATAGGGAACCCCAGGGCTGCTGAGGTGGGGGGGATGTGGCCCTTCCAAGCCCGTAAGTGCCAGCCTTCTTCCAGGCAGAACTGTTCTATGCCCACCCAACCCACCGAGTCTAGGGACCTGGTTCTCTAGTCCTCTCCCCTCTCTATCTGCCCTTTTTACTCCCAGGGGGACCCACCCGGTGGCAGCACTTCACATTTGATGTGGAAACGGATGAAGAACCTCAGGGGCGGGAGTTGCCCTTTGATGCCGGACCAGCCACTGAGTGCAAATGTCCCCAATGGTGAGCAGCGGCCACAGGCCTGGGCTTCCCTGGGGGTTCTGGTGGAAGGACTGGGGCTTGGGAGCCCCTCCTTCTACTCACTCACCACTGGCCATACCTGCCTCTCTGAGCCTTGTTAGGATGGGGCCGTGTCATCTGTCCCCCGCCAGTCCCACACACCCAACTTTCCCATTTCTACTTTGGCTTACATGACTCCACCAGAGGGTCCTGAAGGCTGGATGCAGTTCTGGTGACTCTGAGCAGTTTATAAAGGAAAGCGGATGCTGGGGGCTTCCTGGCCTCTCCCCTCTATCAGGCCAGCACTACCATCACCCTCTTGACTTTGGTCTTTCAGATAAGTTCATCCAAAACCCCATGAGGGGTCTGGGCCAGCCTCTGAGACACCTGCCGCCACCACAGCCCCCATCTGCCATCAGCCCCGGGGAGAACAGCAAAAGCAGGTTCCCCCCACAGTGCTACACCTCCCAGTACCAGGACTACAGCCTGTCGTCAGCTCACAAGGTGTCAGGTGGGTATGCCCAGGAACTGATGCCAGGGGAAGCCCACCTCTGCTTTTTTCCAGCATCTGCACAGTGCCAGGAACAGGGCTCAGTCCCCCCCCCTGCATTTAGGGAACGTCCTCACAAGTTCCTTGTGACATCAGTGACCAGGACCCCCAGGGGCTGGATCTGAGACACAGTTAAAAAACTCAAAACACCTAATGCAGACTCAGGCTAGAAGACTGAAGGAAAGAATCCAGACCACTACCTGCTCCCTGAACTGACCACAGAGGGCTGAACACTGGGTTGACCACCCCTAGAACACTGTGCCGGTGTTGACTGGCAGGAGCACTTTCAGATGAAAGAGTGGGCCACCAGAGTGGTGAGGGCCTGTTGAAGAAGAGATGGTTCAGAGTGAAAGTTGGGAAGGAGTTTGGCCAAAGGCAGAGGATCTCCACTGTATGCAAGGATGAGCTTGCTGCATGGAGGAGGAAGCGCTCTTTCTGAGGAGTATCACAGTAGGGGGCTGGAAGGCCATCTGTCCCTGGGGCTTTAGAGGGAACCCTCCCATGATCAGGTGACATCCAGGGCTCTTTCCACCCTGAGAATCCCAGAGCCTCATCCTTTCCTCAGTTCTTCATGTGGATGTGTTTTTTAAAAGCCCCTTGGACACACTGGGGTGTCACTCTGATTTCAGGCAGGTGCTGAGTGCCTGCCAAAAATGGCTGCAGGGAGAGCAGCCTGGAAAGCTCTGGTAGGCCCACCCCACTGGACTTGATTCAACTGCAGGCACCTATCCCTGCCTTCAACCCTGGGCCACCTTTGATAGTGTCTTGTGAAACATAGATGTCTTCATGAGGTTTCTGTTTGACATGAAAATAATTTGTAGTTTATGGAAAAATATACCAGGCCCCTGTCCTAAGAGGCAATTTCCTCAGCAATACAGTTTGGGGAAAGTTACAGTTCTATGCTTCAGAGTCCAGGCTATAGAACCCCCAGACAGCCCTGGCTTAAATTCTAGCCCTGCTGTTGAGTTCAGTGACTGGTATACATTTGTGTGCAGTAAGAGGTAGCCAGTGTTACTCTTCCTGTTATGAAACCCACAAGTTACCTTGAATATTGAAATCAAGGGAAAATCATATTCTTTTCAAAAGAGCTGAATCATACTAAACTCATTCCTGACCATGAATAAGAGGAGAAGTTGGCAAGGGATGGTGAGCAGGTATCCACTGATACTGTCCATAGGAGCACAGTCAAGTCAGGGAGGCAGGCATGGACCTCAGCAAGGATCTGGGCTAGGAGGTGCAGGAGGGAATGGCCACTAGGATGAAGCTCTCTGCAGAGAGGGCCAGGAAAGGAATGTGGACACATCACATCGGAGGGCAGAATGCAGAGCTTCCAGGCTCTCTGCTGCCACCCAAGCCTTCCCTCCCTGAGACGATGCCTGTGTGAGTGCTGGGAGTGTCCCCTCTGCCACTCCTGGGTCTACCTCCTAAGCAGAATAGCCCAGAAGCAAGAAGAAAGGACTGCTAAGGGTGGTGACCAGAAACTGGATTTTCAGATCCTTGAATCTTGAGGAAGGATGTGTTTGCATGTGTATGTGTTCTGCATGTTGTGTATGTGAGCATGGGGGCCAGGTGGTTCAGAATTCCCTCTCAGCTGCCCATGGGCATGGGGTCGGCAAACCCGGGCTCTTCCTGAAGCCTCAGTGAGGGTTCCTTCCACCCACCTCTGCTGCAGCCTGCACCTCGCGCTTTCCTCTCTGTTGGGTCTCAGTGCCCCACCTGAGGCAATGGGTCTGGAGGCAGACACGTTCCCCAAGAGCAGGCGATGGGAGAGACACCATTGAAGGAGCAGAGTGAAATTAGGGTTCCCCAATTGGTATTCCCCAGTCACAAAGGAGTAAACACCTTTCCAAATGTTCGATTTAGGCCTTTTAAGTATGGTGCCCACCCTTCTTTCAGGCATGGCGAGCCGTCTGCTCGGGCCCTCATTTGAGTCCTACCTGCTGCCCGAACTGACCAGATATGACTGTGAGGTGAACGTGCCCGTGCTGGGAAGCTCCACGCTCCTGCAAGGAGGGGACCTCCTCAGAGCCCTGGACCAGGCCACCTGAGCCAGGCCCTCTACCTGGGCAGCACCTCTGCCGCCGCCGTCCCACCAGCTTCACTCTCTCCATCTGTTTTTGCAACTAGGTATTTCTAACGCCAGCACACTATTTACAGATGAACTTACCTGGCAAACTTGCCCAGGTCACCAAGCAGTGGCCTTTTTCTGAGATGCTCACTTTATTATCCACATTTTTAAAGTACATAATTGTTTTATGTGTTCTGAAATGTTCTTAAATTTTGTAAGATTTTTTTTCTCTCTACCTTTAATTACTTCTAATTTATATTATCTATAGGTTTCTCTCTCTCGCTGTTCTCCTCACACACAGCTGTCCATACTAACAAGTTTGGTGCATGTCTGTTCTCCTGTAGGGAGAGCTTTGGCTTCATTTTACTAAAAAGATTCCTCATTATTGTTGTTGCCAAAGAGAAACAAAAATGATTTTGCTTTCCAAGCTTGGTTTGTGGCTTCTCCCTCGCAGAGCCCTTCTCCTTTCTTTTTTAAAACTAATCACCATATTGTAAATTTCAGGGGTTTTTTTTGGTTTAAGCTGACTCTTTGCTCTAATTTTAGAAAAAAAGACATGTGAAGGGTGAACTCCAACGTATGTGGTTATCTGTGAAAGTTGCAGTGTGGCTTTTCCTAAACTGGTGTTCCCCCCCCCCCGCATTTGGTGGATTTTTTATTATTCTTCAGAAATATAACTGAGGTTTTTATAAGGAAAAATTTATATCGGGGTTAAGTGTTTATCATATATATGGGTACTTTGTAATATCTAAAAACTTAGAAACGGAAATGGAATCCTGCTCACAAAATCACTTTAAGATCTTTTTGAAGCTGTTAATTTTATTTTTCTTGGTGTTATGGACACTGCAGACTTATCCAGTGCTCCCATGGCCTGTATGGACACTGTGGAAGGCCTCTCTCTGTCGGCATTTTGCCATCTGTGATATGCCGTAGGTGTGACAATCCGAGCAGTGGAGTCACTCAGTGGGAGCACTGCGTGCTATCTCCTCACGTTCTCTATGTACTATGTATGTATGTATGTATTATTATTGCTGCCAAGAGGGTCTGATGGCATGTTGTGGGGCTGCGGGGTGAGGAAGTGCTCTAACTCTTCTTAAGGTTTTGTTGCTAGCCCTTCAAGTGCACTGAGGTATGTGACTCGGATGGTCTTTCACACGGCACATTTGGACATTTCCAGAACTACCGTGAGATGGTTTAGATGGGAATTCATGCAAGCGAGGGGACAGACATGGGGTAGTGACCTGGTCCACGTCCTCCAAGCTCATGACCTTGGAGCCCTGTGGAGCTGGACTGAGGAGGAGGCTGCACAGAGGGAGAGCAGCTGGTTCTCACCAGCCCTGCAGCCCCCCTCACCCAGCAGCCGGATGGCCCCGCAAGGCCTCCAGGGATGGTCCCTGTCCACAGGCCCTGGCTGAGGTCTCCGGGTAGGGTAGTGACATGTATAGGTAGGAAGCACTGAAAATAGTATTCCCGGAGCACTTTACAACTCACTGGGTAAGAGGGACGACACCTCTGGTTTTTCAATACCAACTACATGGAACTTTTCTGTAATGGGTACAATGAAGAAGTTTCTAAAAACACACACAAAGCACATTGGGCCAACTATGTGGTAAGCCTAGATGGACTTATTGCCAAAAAACAAAAAGTAGCTTTCAAAATAAATTTAAGTTATATGAGCAATTCCTTAGTCATGGTGTTGCCTAAATCATATTTTAGCTGCAGAGCGTTACCCCACACAGGGTGGCAGAACTTGAAGAAGGGTTACTGACATGTAAATGCTGGTATTTAATTTCCTGTGTGTGTCACCCAGCATTAAGGGCATTTTACCCTTGCAGTTTTACTAAAACACTCTGAAAAGATTCCAAGCTTCATATTAACCTTACCTGTCAACGTAACGATTTCATGAACATTATTATATTGTCAAATTCCTACTGACAACATTATAATTGTATGGGAGCTTAACTTTATAAGGAAATGTATTTTGACACTGGTATCTTATTAAAGTATTCTGATCCTACCACTGCTGGTGGCTCTTATTTCTTGTGGATTTACCATGGGCTATGCCAATGTAAAGTGAAGTATGTATTAAGTAGTTTATAGAAACTGAACATTAGCACAGACCTTTATGAGACTACTGAAGTGAGCTGATAAGAAGACTGGTGAAGGAAAGACTGTTACTTTTTCAAATCGTGACCTGCTTGTGAGCGGGCAGCTCTCTCCATGGAGAGATGGGGGCAAGGGGAGAGACAGCGCAGCAGCCTCTGCTTTCACTGTCCATCCTAGAACCAGCCATTCCAGCAGTATGTACTTTGCCTAACCATTTGGTCCACATGGTGTGGTCTCACATGATAGTGAGCTTGTTAGCTCACTGAATCCTAGGTCTAAGCAATGCCGTTAGCACCCATTCTGCAGCTAAAACTGAGGGTCTTATTAGACGACTTAAGCAAGGCACCGCTTGTTGATGGAAGAAATGAAACCTAAAACCCTTCCTGGCCAGTGCTTCTCTCCTCTGTCCCCTTAGACTGCTGGCCAGGAGGCTGATTCTATGACAGGATCCTCTTCTCATTTCTAAATAGAAAATTCATGTCTTTATTACTTTAGCCTTTAGACCTCCTTCTGGTTCTTTTGCTTACTCTTCTCTTCCCAAACTTGGGGCCTGGACCTTCAGATTGGAGTTTCTGGGCTCCGCCAGGTTCCCACCCACCTTTGCCTGTCATCTTGGACTTCCTAAAAATATCACCTGTTCTTTTCTGAAGCTTTTCTGTGAATGGCACATCTCAGCCCAATATTCAGGAGCAGAGTTCTCTCTGAGCACTGGCAAATTCAGGATTCAGGCCTGGAGAGGTGCTATTCCAACTCCCTAACAACAGCAGGGTCCCACGGGGTCCACAGTGCTGTCCTTGGGCCATGATTGTACCCTCCTGCCCCTGGGGGTGCTGGGCAGCTCAAAGCTCCTCTTGCTTCCAAGTCCAGCAAGCAAGCCAAAAAGAAGCACAATGAAGCCATTGTTCCTGAAGGGTCAGAGGAGCGCAGCCTCCCAGCACAAGACACAAGACCCACACCAGCCATCACTGCTTCATGTTTTGTCTCAAGGAATCCAGTGAAGACTTCAATGCTCCTGATTTTCTATTTTCAAAATGTAGGTGACTTACAAGTAGGTACATGCCTGTGTGACCAGATGCCCAAGGACCAAGGCAGGGGCCTGCACAGAATTAGCAATAGTTCAGTCATTGGGGGTCCTCCTGATGCTAGATATGTTCCCCTCTAGGCAAGCAAACTCTGGTGGGCTGTTACAACATCTCAGCACTTGTCTTGGTTGGCAGGCTTATGGATAAGATATCTTGCTGCAAGAGGGACTCTGACCCAAGGCTGGAACATCAGAAGGGTCAACCCTGCCCCTTCTGGTCATGCAGGACAAAACTGATGCCATGCTGCAAACATGGGCTTTGATGCCCATTTCAATTGGGGATAGAGAGTTAATGAAGTGAATGAACTGTGTTTTGTCTGGAAATCAAGGAAATGCAGATTCATTTCTTTTACAACATGCAAGATTCAACCACTTACATCCATCCTCTCCTGGATCCCTCACAAAAAAACTACCTTTTTGTGAAAAAGAACTCTTACCAGGAGGCCTGTAGGAGAACGGTCAGGTTAACCTGGCTCTTCCTTTCTGGAGCAAGACAGCACAGGATATGTTATCTCAGATAGATTCAGGATGCTGAGAGGGGGTTGGAAACAGTTGCCCAACCCCGTCACTTCTTTTTTTCAACCTCCTCATTTTAGAGATGAGGAAACTGAGGCCCAGGAAAACAAGGTGACTTGCCTGCAGTCACACAAGGAATTAGTGGCAGGGCTGGAAACTGGGGTTGAACTCATACAAGTGAAACGGCCGTGTTCTCTGCCCTGGAGGCCAGCTCTCACTGTCTCAGCCAGCACTGGGCCTCCCACACAGCCCTTCCCACATCTCCCTTCCAGTCTCCTGCTCATCCCTCCTCGTCACTTCTCTCCGGCACTCTCAGTTCTTCCAAAAATGATCCTGTCACCCCCATTTCTTCCAAATATTCCTTTGAGCTCAGTGAGCCCTGTGGGAACTTCTCAGCCTCTCTGTGACCTCAATGAAGTCTAAATCAATTCTTTCACTACTGAACTTTCCTTGGCCCCCTAAGACCCAGGAGAAAAGGATTTTGATGGACTTCCCCGGCCCCACCTAATATACATAGTGCTTAAAAATGATATTTATTCAGCAGTCATGATCCTTCTCTCTAGAAGCTTCCCACCTAGTAGAGGAAACCAAATGGAGCCCCCCTTGGATGACTGAGACCCTGAGATGGTGTGTGATGATGGAGGCCCATGGCCCAGTTTTCCCAGCCAGTCCCAGAGTTAAATCATGTGCTTCCATGTCCCCGCGGGTGCTGCTGTACTTGAGCCAAGGGCCCCAACATGGGTTCAGAAATCATGGTAACTAATGATGCAAGTGAGCCCTCAGTTGTTTTAGGTGGACTCCAGCTCCTACAAGTGTCCAGAGGCAGCCAGCAGAGATCAGCCTGGGTCTTAGGAGTGGAGAAAATCCCACCAGAGCTGGGATGGAAGAGGATTAAACAGGCAGGGAGAAAAGAGGTCATTCCAGGAGAATTGGACCAGGGAGACAAAGGCCTGAGGCCAGAATGAGCAGTACACATGCAAGAGGCCCTGGGGAGGAAGCAGGACAGGGGCTGGGAAGGAGGGGGCAGCCTGGCAGTTCACAATACAGGCCTAGAGTCAGACAGACCTAGGTTCAAATCCCAGCCCTGCTGCTTCCTGCTGTGTAACCTCAAGGAAGCCCCCTACCCATCTGATCGCCTAAGTCTGATGTCCTGTAGAATGGTGGTAACAGCAGTCCCTACCTCACAGGGTTTAAAGCTGGAGATACTACTTTAGGAATGTGCAACAGGTAAACTGTATTTAACTCTGTGAGATGGGATGAAATATGCCTTTGAGATAAGAGCACGCTGACAAAGAACAGAGATCCAGAGACAGAACCTAGGCCACTGGTAGATGCCAGACTGAGCAGGAACAGCAAGGAGCAGGAAGAAATCCAGGGTTATAGTACCCCAAAAGCCAAGTGACAAGGGTGCTGGGGGAAGGAGGGCACAGTGAACTGGGTTATACACACGCTAGACTGAAAGGGAAGGGAAGGGGAAAAAGTTGACTCGGATTTGCTAATATGGAGCACATCATCAACCTTAAGAGCAGTGCTGGTGGGGAGCTAAGAACAGCAGATTGGAGTGGACTGAGGAATGAGCTGCCTGGAGTGCGGAGATAGAGACCGCAGCAGTACACAACTCCTTCAGGAAGGTTCCCTGTGTGGGGAAATGGAGTGAAGCAAGAAGATGACATGGGTCAGGGGAGTGATTGTGAGTGTGTGCGTGTGCATGCGTGTGTGTGTGTGTGTGTGTGTGGTTTCATATTTAATCACTTTTATCTTAGAATAGTTTTAGATTTACAGAAAGCCTGTGAGACTATTATAAGAGTTCTCTGCACTCTGTTTCCTCTATTACTTTATTTTTAGAATAGAGACAGGGTTTCCCTATGTTGACCAGGCTGGTCTCGAACTCCTGGGCTCAAGGGATTGTCCTTCCTTGGCCTCCCAAAGTGGTAAGAATACAGGCGTGAGCCACTGTGCCCGATCTCCTCTATTGTTAACATTACTCTGGCACATATGTCACAATTAATGAGCCAGTATTGGTACCTTATAATCTGAAGCTTGTACTTTCTTCTTCAGGTTTTTAGTTTTACTTAATATCTTTCCTTTTCTGTTCTAGGGTCCTAGTCAGGATACCATATTACATTTACTTGTCTTATCTCCTTAGGTTTCTTTTAGATTTTCCCTGCTTTTGATGGCCTTGACAATTTTGAGGAGTGCTAGTTAAGTATTTTGTACAACATCCATCCATTTGGATTTGTATGGTGTTTTTCTGGTTGGACGGAAGTTGTGGGTTTTGGAAAGGAAGACCACAGAGGTACAGTGCCATTATCACTGCCTCACACCACAGCAAGGGCACATGCCGCCATCATGACTCATCGCTGTTGATGTTAACCTTGATCACCTGGCTGAGGTGTTTGTCAGGTGATCAAGGTTAATGTCAAAAAAAGTTACTGTTTTTTTTTTTTGGGGGGGGGGTGAGGGACATATTTTTGAAGATGAGCTACATTAAGAAATATTTATATGATGATGGCAGAAAGAGAAGCTGACGAAGGCAGGAAAGAGAGGAGATAACTGTAGAAATAAAATGACTGATGGGCATGGATGGAATCCACTGCACCATGGAGGAGCTGGCTTCAGACAGAAGTATGGACAGCTCATCATTTTAAAAGGGGGAAGGCAGAGAAGGGAGTAAAGACTTAGTCCATCAGGTGGAATTGGTGGCAGGAGGATAAAGAGCAATCTCTAGTCTGATCGCTGTTTCCCCAGTAATAAATGAGGCTGTCAGAGGTTTGAAGAGATACAAATATGAAATAGTCACTAGAAGGTCAGACCGATTGAGGATCAGAATCAGAAGCTCAAGTGGGATTTATGGTCATGAACTGACCCGTGGCACAGTTGTTTTTTCTTCCAGCCACGCTGTTCTACTCTGATGGAGGCTGAATGGGTGGGTAGTTGAGTTTACCAGGTTGTGGTTCAGCCAAGAGGGTACGTTTAAGGGAGTTAGGAATGTTTCCAGTAGAATGACTATTATGATGGATCACTAAGTTGTATGAGAAGGAAAGAAAAAATGAATAGGTTCATGATCAAAGAAAAAAGTGGCAGGCTCAGTGAACTGGAGGTCTTAGTGAGGTCACAGTGGTCAGTGCGATGTGTTAGAGAATGGAACCATGTGGATAGGACATTGTTGTCAGAGGAGAGGAAGCTTACAATTGAGATCTCACACACATAGGACCCAGCAATGACCACTTCTAGGTATTTTAAAGAAGTCAAGATTTTAAGTCCATACAAAATCTGCACACAAATGTTTAGAACAGCACTGTTCATCCTCACCAAGAACTGAAAAAAACCCAAATGTCCTTCAATGGGTAGATTTAAAAAAAACTGTAATACCTACACAATGGACTACTACTCAGCAATGAAAGTTAACATGCTTGACTCAAACAAGAGTATGGATGAATTTCACAGGTATTACTCTGTTGAACAAAAGAAGCCAGTACCAAAAAGGCACATTCTATATAATTTCATTATATGACATTCTAGAAAAGGCAGAAATACAGGAACAGAGAATAGCTCATTGCTTGTCAGAAGGCAGCAGTGAGGAAAGATGAGGGAGTTCTCTGGAGTACTGGAATCGTTGCATGTACTGTCTGTGGCTGTGAGAATCCATGCATGTCTAAAAAACCACAGCCCTCAGAAAAAGAATTTTATGTAGGTAAACTTAAAACATTTTTTTAAAGAAAAGCAAATTTTGAGATCTCAGTGGTGGCTCAAATCAAATGAAGGCAGGGGTCTGAGGAGGTGGGGGAGCCAGGATGTTGTCAGACTGGTCCAGGTGGGTGTCAGAGTCAGTGAGAAGAGAGGTGGACGGGGAGAGGAGCTGGGGACTGGAGTCACTGGGGGAAGAAACAAGAGTTTGAGGACTGAGGGGGAGGGACAGGTAACCCCTCCACATCCAGGCCCTGCCTGACACCTGCCTGTAGGCAACAGAAACCAGCCTCAACCTGAGCAGCTGCAGGGAGCAGGGACCCTGAGGACAAGCAGGCTTCAGTGAAAGAAGGTGAAGGCACCTTCAGAGGAGGGAAGGCTCTAGGAGACAGTTCCTGAGAGTGCAGTGGAAAGATGTAGAAGGTGAGGAGGGGTGAAGGAGGAGCGGATGTGCAGAATTCTCCCAGGACAAGGGCCACGTGGTGACTGATGACCTGGAAGACTTGATCTGCAGTGGTGACCAAGGCAGACAAGAGGAACAGCATGTTGCCCAGAGGTCTCTTAGAGGTTCGAGCAAGCCCAGTGGGGGCAGGATGCTAACCCCTTCTGCAGCTGGAAGCGACGTCCAGCATGCTCCCCAGGCACATGCAGAGCTTTCCCAGCCCTCCTCATATCCTGCAGCACCTAGGGACCAACATACATGCACGCTCACGCAATGCAAAGTAGGTTTGTGTTTGTTGGCTGATTTCCAACAGCAGGTATCAGGGTGACCAGGGGACAGTTCCCTCCCTCTCTGTCCTGACCTTGGCTTTAAACTATGTGGGTGGGCCCAGCATTTGGAGGAACAAAAAAGGAAAACAGCTGCAGTCAGAGAAGACCCATTTGGCCTAAAACAAAGAACGTTTTCCCCCTCATTAGCCTGGTTGAGACGAGGGCAGCTGAGCGTGAACACTGACATCATTTTGGGGGCCTCACTAAAGGCCAAGGCAGTACTCTAACTAAGTCTCAAGTCTGGATGAGAAAGATGACTCAGACTGGGGTAGATTGGCCTGCATGGGTTTTGGAGATCCAGGGTATGTGTGTCCACTCTTGCTTAAAATGTGGAATACCAGCTGTGCCGGCCAGCATGGGCTCTGCTGCAAGGGTCAGTCATTCCCACATGCCATGGACCAACTCTGAGCCCTGCTGGGCTGTGCTCAGGCCATGGGACTGGCCATAGGTTCTCACTTTCTGACTGAAGAAAATGGCAAAACTGGTGGGAAATTGCCCTCTAAGCCACCCCAAGCCCAGCATCCCTTTTAGGACATCTCCCTGGCTACTCATACCCTCATGGGAAAACTTCCGAAAAAGACTGGAAGACCTGGTCTCTGCTCAAGGTTCCAGAAGCCAGCTGTGGGTGTCATCTGCAGCTCTCCAGGGGTTGGGGGGGATAAGACTGATTAATCTTTAACTTCCTGTGGTTCAATAATGACTCACATGGGTGAAGGATGAAATTCTAGGCATCACAGCAGGCTAGTGAAGGGCACATTCTAAGCAGGAGGAGGTGGACAGGGTCTTCTGGGTATTCCTCAAGTCACCACAGGTAGACCCGTCCCCTTGCATAAATCTGCTCCTTTAATTCTACAAACAGAGGTGGGGGTAGACTTTAGCAGTACTCACAGTCAGAAAGTAGACAGTCACAGTGACTTTTTTACTAGGCTGAGCTTGACCAGTGTATCTCATTCATTCATCACAACAGTCCTGTGAGCTTATAGGATCATAAGTATTGCCATTTGGAGATGAAGAAACCAAGACAGAAAGAGATATGGTCACTTTGCCAAGGAAGTGCCTTTGGTATAGAGTATGGAAATTTCTGAAAAATACCTTATTAATAAATGAGTACTAGCCTATAAAATAATCATAGTAATAATGTGACCCTAAAATGCATTAACAGAACAATACTGAGAAAAAAAGAATGGGTAATATCGCAATACTATGGGCTAGGAAGACACCCCGAGACATTATATACCTCTCTGGGCACCAGGTTTTAATAAACAGGAATGCATTCAAAGAAGGATGACTAAAATGGTGAAGAGACCCTTACTATGTCACAAACACTGACTGGAAAAGCTGAGGAAGTTTGTACTGGAGAAAATATGGTTTGGGGGAGCTCAAAAGCCCACCTGCAAATATTTGTAGGAGCACAAGGTGTAGAACATTTCTGGGTGGCTCCACAGGATAGAACAAGGCCTAGAGGTGCAGGAAAACAGAGTCAAGCTGTCACCTTTACCCTGATGTTTCATGTTTACTTGCTCGGAAGAACAGAGAACTATCTCTACTCTGATCATCAGAGACAGCTATTTAGAACATGATGGCCCAAGGGTAACAGGCAGAAGAAAAGAACAACTATGATTGCAAAACTTCGCTCACATCTCTGTGTAGATCAAGCCTGGTCATGAAAGACAGATGGCCCGTATGCAACCCAGGATGACCAGAGGGGAACTGACACTGCTCCTTAACTGTGGGCCGAAGAAATGGTGCAAATTATGGTGAATTTAGATTTGAAATGTGTTACTTCCTTAATACAGATTTAGACTGCATGGCCTTCATGGACTACTGTTCCTCTTTGGGAGGTACTACGGTATTACATCTGAAGTTAGGAAGAAAGCAAAATAACCCACTAAGTCAGAATTCCCCTTGAGAACCCCTAAGGAAGGTGTGACCACGCTGGAAACCAATACCCAGCTTCTCCAGCGCAGTCAGCTTTTCCTCCAGTGTCAGAACAATTGTGGTTTCTTTGGATGTGCACCAGTGAAATCGCTGGCTTTATATCTAAAGATCACCTTGTAAAGAAAACACATCTTTAAACACAACTATCCTCAGCACGCCAAGATGCTCACATCTCCAGAGGGATGTGGTGACTGAGATTCCCTAAAGAAACACAGGATCCACAACGTCTTTCTCATACTTTCTTAGAGGCATATGGTCATTTTCTGGAATGATCTTTGGTGTACTTACCCATATTCAGAGGTAGATCCACAGTTTGAAGGGCTTCCTAACAGTATGTACCTTTGTTGGGCATGGTAGCACATACCTGTAGTCCCAGCTACTCGGCAGGCTGAGGCAGGAGGATCACTTGAGCTCAGGAGTTCAAATCCAGCCTAGGAAACAGCAAGACCCCATCTCAATTTTAAAAAATAGTATATACCCTTGAAATGATATAATAAAAATGATATTTTACCTCTATGATTCTTCCCCATAAAAACCTATAACCCCAGTCTAATCATGAGAAAAAAAATCAGACAAATCCCAACTGAGGAACATTCTGCAAAAAAACAACCTCATTAGAACTCCTCAGAACTGTCAAGGTCATCAAAAACAAGTGCTGGGCATGTGGCTCATACCTGTAATCCCAGCACTTTGTGGGGCCAAGGTGGGAGGATCACTGGAGCCCAGGAGGTCAAGACTAGCCTGGGCAACATGGCAAGACCCCATCTCTATTAAAAAAAATTAAAAATTAGCCAGGCGTGATGGTACTTGTCTGTAATCCCAGATATTCAGGAGGCTGAGGTGGGAGAATGGCTTAAGCCCAGAATGTTGAGGCTGAAGTGAGCTGTGTTTGTGCCACTGCACTCCAGGCTGGATAACAAAGCAAGACCCTGTCTTAAAAAACAAGTAAATTTGAGCAACTATCTCAGTCAAGAGGAGCCTAAAGAGACAATTAAATGGAATGTGCTTTCTTAAACAGGATCTTATAACAAGGAAAAGAACATTAGGTAAAAACTAAGGAAATGTGAATAAAGTATGGGCTTTAGTTAATAATGATGTATCAATATTGGTTCATTAATTCTAAGAAATGTATTATACTAAGATATTAATAATAGAGAAAAACTGGGTGTGAGGCATATGGTAATTCTTTGCATGATTTTTGCAATTTTTCCATAAATCTAAAACTATACTAATATAAATGTTTTTTCAAATTATACCAGATGAAAGCAAAGAAATGCAGGAGGGAATAGAGAGCTAAGAAAAGGTGGATAAATGAGGAAACCTAAGTGAGTACTGACTGTTAGTAACAATAATTGTAGGGTTTTAAATAAATGTGGAATTCGTGTATATGAAAACAATGGCACAAAAGGTGAGAAGAGGCACATGGAGTTAAGTGGCTTTCAGTCTTTGCATTGTCTAGAAAGTGGTTAATGTATTTATATTAGATGCTAATAAATCAAAGATGCATGTTGTAATCACTAAGGTGATCATTAGAAGAAATATAAAATAATATAACAATGACAAGCTAATAGAGCAGGGAAATGAAATCTTTGAAAAAATACATGATTATTCCAGTAGAAGGCAAGAAAGGAGAGAAAAAGGAACACAACTAGGTTGGACAAGTAAAATCCAAGTTAAGATGCTAGATTTCAATCTAAACATATTGGTAATTGGCCAGCACCAAGGCTCATGCCTGTAATCCCAGCACTTTGGGAGGCTGAGGTGGGAGGATCGCTTAAGCCCAAGAGTTTAAGATCAGTCTGGGCAACACAGGGAGACTCCATCTCTACAAAAAATTAAAAAATTAGGTGGGCATGGTGGTGCATGCCTGTAACCCCAGCTACTCAGGAGACTGAAGTGAGAGGATTGCTTGAGACCAGGAGGTTGAGGCTGCAGTGAGCCATGATCATGCCACTGCACTCCAGCCTGGGTGACAGAGTGAGAACCATGTCTCAAAAAATAAATATGTCAGTAATTAAATAATATGAGTGGGGTTAAATATTAATAGTTCCATTAAATGACAAATATTACCAGACCAGATTAAAAGAGATTATATATATATATATATATATACACACACACACACACACACACACACACACACACACACACAGACTGCTTATAGGAAATATGCCTTATAAATAAGGGTACAGACAGGAGACAGTGAAAAGACAAAAAAGAAGCCATGCAAACACAACCACCCCCAAAAAAGCTGGTGTAGCATACTAATGTCAAATAGGGAGACTTTGAGGAAGAAGCATTAACCAAAATAGAGAGTGACATTTCATGACAATAAAAGGGTCCATACAACAGAGAGGCTTTATAATTCTATATTTGTATGTACCTAATAAGCCTCAGGAATTGATACTACCACAAGGAAAAACTAGAAAATCTATAATCGTAACAGGAGATTTTAACACACCTTGCCCAGTGACTGATAGAACAAGCAGAAGAAAAAGTAAATAAGGATCGAGGAAATGAAAAGCAATAAAAGGGAGAAAACAGTCACAAAACCTATATCTGCTAAAGGACTAATATCCAGAATGGATAAAGGACACTTACACCTCAACAACTGAAGGAAAATAACTCTGTTTAAGATTCCTCCAAAGAAGATGCACAGATGGCCATTAAACATATCAAAAAGATACTCAATGTCATTACAGAAATGCAAATTAAAATCACAATGAGATACCACTTCACACACCACTATGATGACTAAAATTTAAAAGATGGGCAATAACAAGTATTGCTGAAGATGTGGAGAAATTGAAACACTTGTACATTGCTGGTGGAAATGTAAAATGGCAAGCACAGTCCTTTGGAGAACAGTCTGGCAGTTCCTCAGAGAGTTAAACAGAATTACCATATGACCCTGTAATTTCACTCCTAGGTATATACCCACGAAAACTGAAAACATATGTTCACATAAACACTTAAATACAAATGTTTATAGCAGCACTATTTATAAGACCTCAAAAGTAGAAATGACCTAAACATCCATCAACTGACAAATGAATAAACAAGATGATGGAATGGAATATTATTCAGCCATATAAAGTCTTGGGAGTACTGCTAATACATGCAACAATATGAATGAATCTCAAAAACATGATAAACGGAAGGTGCCAGACACAAAAGGCCACATATTACATGATTCTATTCATGTGAAATGTCCAGAATTAGTAAATTCAAGAAGTAAATTAGTAAATTACTCCAATGTCTAGAATTACTAAAGTTAGCTAGTAGATTAGTGATTGCCAAGGGCTAGAGGAAGGGAGAAATAAGGAGGGTTTCTCTTTGAGGTGATGACAATGTTCTAGAATTAGATGGTAGTGATGGTTGCACAATTTTATTAAAATACTAAAAACCACTATATTGTACACTTTCAAAGGCTGAATATTATGGCAAGTGAATTATGTCTCTATTTTAAAATAGATAAGGATATGAAAGACTAAAGTACACAATTTAAAAACAAGATGAAATTGACATATTCTGTGCCCAAATACAGAATAAGCATTCTTTTAGATGCATATAGGGGAATTTACTAAAATTGGTCATGTACTAGATTACGGTGCTAGTACTAAGGAAGCCATAACACATTTCAAAGGTTTAATATGACTCAGCATATATTCCCTGACCACAACAAAAGTAAACTAGAAACAAATAACCAAATGTAGGTTTAAGAATGACCAAGTGTTGAATTTAAACAATACACTTCTAAATAACCATGACTCAAAAAATACTACCTTGGAAATTAGAACATATTTTGAGAATTAATATAAACAGCAGATCAAAGCTTCTTGGGATTCAGTTGAAGCCAAGCTTAAAGGAAAATGTACAGCCTTAAATGGATATATTAGAAAAGAAGGAAGGATGAAAACCAATAATATAAGCACCTACATCAAGCAGCTGGAAAGCAAACAGCAATTAAACATCATAGAAAAACAGAAATAAAGAAATGAAGAAAACTTGATAAATTATTAACAATTTATTAATAGAAAACAAGTACAAAATAGAGAAAAATCAACAAAGCCAAAGTTAGTTCTTTGAAAATACTGATAAAATTGATAAACACCTACCAAGATTGATCAGGAAAAGAGAGAATGGGCACAAATTATTAACATCAGGAATTAAAATTAAAGATTATAAAAGAATATTTGAAACAATTTTATGCCATTAAAAACTAGGTGAAATACGCTAACACCTTGAAAAAAAAATCAAACTTATCAAGACTGACACTAGAAGATACAGGAAATAACAATAGTTCTATATTTACTTTGAAAAAATGAGTCCTTAAATAAAGCCTTCTCACTAAGAAAACCTGAGTGCCAGATGGCTTCACCACTAAATTCTCCCAAATGTGTGAGGAATATCATTCTGTCTCCAATACATTTAGAGAATAGAAAAAGAGGGAACACTTGGAACACATTAGCGAGGCCAATATATCTTTGACATCAAAGCTTGGAAGACATATAACAAGAAAAAAAATTGCAGGCCAATCTCTCTCACAAGCCTTAATTAAAGTATCTTCAAGAAACTATTGTCAAATCAAATCCAGTGATACATGAAAAGTAATCTGGGTTTACTGCAAGTAATCTGGGTTTATTACAGAGATACAAGGTTAGTTTAATAAAGAACAATTGAAATTGGACCCCTTCCTTATTATACCTTATACAAAAATTAACGCTAGATGGATTAAAGATTTAAACATAAGAACTAACACCATAAAAACCCTAGAAGAAAACCTAGGCAAAACCATTCAGGACATAGGCACAGGCAAGGACTTCATGGCTAAAACACCAAAAGCACTGGCAACAAAGCCAAAATAGACAAATGGGACCTAATTAAAAGCTTCTGCACAGCAAAAGAATCAATCATTAGAGTAAACTGGCAACCAACAGAATGGGAAAAAAATTTTCGCAATCTACCCATTGGACAAAGGGCTAATATCCAGAATCTACAAAGAACTAAGGCAGATTTACAAGAAAAAAAAAAAAAAAAAACAGCTCAAAAGTGGGCAAAGGATATGAACAGACACTTTTCAAAAGAAGACAAATATGCAGCCAACAAGCATATGAAAAAAAAACTGCTCATCATCATTGGTCATTAGAGAAATGCAAATCAAAATCACATTGAGATACCATCTCAGACCAGTTAGAATGGCGATCATTAAAAAATCTGGAGACAACAGATGCTGGAGAGAATGTGGAGAAAAAGGAACACTTTTACACTGTTGGTAGGTGTGTAAATTAGTTCAACCATTATGGAAGACAGTGTGGTGATTCCTCAAGGATCTAGAAATAGAAATTCCATTTGATCCAGCAATCTCATTACTGGGTATATACCCAAAGGATTATAAATCACTCTATCATAAAGACACATGCACACGTACGTTCACTGCGGTGCTGTTTACAATAGCAAAGACCTGGAACCAACCCAAATGCCCATCGATGACAGACTGGACAAAAAAAATGTGGCACATATACACCATGGAATATTACTCAGCCATAAAAAACAATGTCCTTTGTAGAGACATGGATGAACCTAGGAACCATCATTCTTAGCAAACTGACCAAAGAACAGAAAACCAAACACCGCATGTTTTCACTCATAGGTGGGTGATAAACAATGAGAACACTTGGGCACAGGGAAGGGAACAACACTCACAGGGCTAGATGGGTGGAGGGAGGGAAGGAGAGGGGAAGAATAGTGGGGGAGGGTGGGGAGGATGGGGAGGGATAACACCGGGAGAAATGCCTGATGGGAGAAATGCCTGACGTAGGCAGCGGTGGGGAGGGGATATGGAGACAGCCAACCACCATGGCATGTATGTACCTATGTAACAATCCAGCAGGATGCAGGATGTGCACATGTCTCCAGAGCCCAAACACAATTAAAAAAACAGCAAAAAAAATAAAAAAGAACAATTGATCAATGTAATTTACCACATTAACAGAATAAAGTAAAAATCTATCTCAACGGATGTGGAAAATACATTTGATAAAATTTGAAATGCCTTATTTTGTTAAAAAAACAAAAATTCTTAGCACAATAAGCACAGAGAATAACTTCCTGAATTTTATAATGGGTATTTATTTTAAAACTTACATCAAACATCATACTTAATGGTGAAACCTAAAAGCTTTCCCCATGAAAGAAACAAGACAAGGATGTCAACTATCATCACTTCAATTCAATATTAAATGAGACAGTTTCTCCTAATCTCTACTTTCACAGTCACTTAACACAAAACTTTTGACACACCAACCAACCAATTTTCCGGCAAACACCAATCGGATGTCCTATAATTCAACACAATTCTGACATTATCTATCTGGAGATAGCATCAGATCCGACAGGTTGAGGGCTCTGTCCCACAGTATTGCCCCCGACTTCAGATGCTAGTCACAAGTAATAAGCTGTACCTATACTTCTGATGGACTGGCAATAAATCAGCGATTCTCACAAACCCCTCGTCGGGCTCTATTAATTTTCTAGAGCATCTTGCAGAACTCAGGGAAACACTTATGTTTACCTACTTACAATAAAGGATATTACAAAGGATATGGATGAACAACCAAATGAAGGAGATACATAGGGCAAGGTAAGGAAGAAGGAACGCAGAGCTTCCCTGCCCTCTTCAGTAATGCCACCCTCCAGAAACCTCCATGTATTCAGCTATTCAGAAGCTCCCTGAACCCAGTCCTTAAGGGTTTTATGGAAGATCCATTTCTTAGACATGATTAAATCATTGGCCAATGAGGTCAACTTAAACTTCAGCCCTGGAGGTTGGGGGTATGGGGCTGAAAGTCCTAACCCTCATTAATCATGTCTTGCTCTTTCTGGTGACCAGTCCCCAACTTAAAGCTATCTAAGGGCCCTCCACCACTAGTCATGAGGATACAGAAGACGCTCATCATCACTCTGGTTTAGGACCTGTCAGGAAAAGGGGATGAAGACTAAATATAGATTTCACAACATTACAAATATTGTACTAAAAAACCTAACCAGTATAATAAAGCAAACAAACAAAAAAGATATCAAGACTAGAAAGGGGAAAAAAAAAACCCTATTATTATTTACAGTTCATATGACTGTATATACAGAAAATACAATAGGATCTTCAGATAAATTATTATGGTTCATTAGTGAATTTACCAGATTGCTGAATTCAAAGGTAATATACAAAAATCAACTCTATCTCCAGCACCAAATAACTAAAAGGGTATATTTTTAAATGACTGTACATAAAATAAAAAATGTACATTTTTATTGTCCTAATTCAATTAAAAATAAGAATAAATCTAAAACACATACAAGAATGCTAAATACAGAACTTTAGAAAATATGGAGAAAAATGAAATACCAAAATAAATTCCATGTTCATGGACTGGAAAAGTCAGTATGTCTAAGATGTCAGTTCTCCTCAAATTTGGCTATATATTAAGAACATTCTCAATCAGAATACTAGCAGTTTATATGTATACGTGCGTTCATAGCCAAAAACTTATTCTAACATTTATGTGGGAATGCTAACAGCCAAAAGTATCCAAAACAATATTGAAAAAGAACAAAGCTGGAGAATTATGCTACCAGATATCAAAACTTGTTTTTTCTGGGGGGGGTGGGAGGGTTTGAACAGGTTTTGTTTATTCTAGGAATTTTCATGATTTTACTGTAAATCATCTAGAGAAAAAGGCGGGTGTTTCTCAGACCAATTTGACAAGGAACCCTTTACCTCATTAAACATTGTTGGGACCAGCATTCACTCCAACACACTTAAAACTTATTTTATTAGCTAGGCCTGGTGGTGTGGCCCTGTTGTCCCAGCTACTCTGTAGGCTGACATGAGAGAGCTGCTTGAGTCCAGGAGTCCAAGGTTGTAGTGCACTACGGTACCTGTGAACAGCCCACTGCACGCCGGCCTGGGCAACACTCTCTTCATTAATTAATCTCTTCATTAATTAGTAACAATAAATTGCAAAACTTTATTTTGAAATGACAACAACTTTGACAGTGTGGTACTGTGGAAGGATAGGTGAACACATCAAATAGAAAAGAAAAAACTATTATGGTTATCATTATTAAAAAACTATCACTAGCCCAGAAATTAACCTACTCATATATGGACACTCTATATGACAAAGATAACACCTCAGAGCAACGAGGAACGGTGAGTCTTTTCAATAAATGCACTAAGTCAATAGGACATTCATATGGGAAAAAAATATTATTGGCTTGTACCTCACAGTAAATATAAAAATTTCCAGGTCCAGATTTAAATGAGAAAGATAAATTAGGATTCTAGAAGATAACATGACCTCAGAGTAGGCAAGACTTTTTGAATATGAAAAGGCGATCCACAGAATGGGAGCTATTTCAAATATTTACACCTAACACAGGACCCATATCCAGGATATATAAAGAATTTCTCAAATTAATCCCAACAAAAGGAAAAAAAAAAAAGACAAATGACCCAATAGAGAAATGAATACAAGACTTAAATAGCTACTTCACAAATTTTTATGGCCAGTAAAAGTAGTGCTTAGGCCAGGCATGTAATCCCAGCACTTTGCGAGGCCAAGGCAGGTGGATCACCTGAGATTGGGAGTTCAAGACCAGCCTGACCAACATGGAGAAATCTGGTCTCTATTAAAAATACAAAATTAGCCAGGCGTGGTAGCGCATGCCTGTAATCCCAGCTACTTGGGAGGCTGAGGCAGGAGAATCACTTGAACCCAGGAAGCGGAGGTTGCAGTGAGCCAAGATCGAGCCATTGCACTCCAGCCTGGGTAACAAGAGTGAAACTCTGTCTCAAAAAAAAAAAAAAAAAAAAAAGCAGTGCTCAAACTCAGTAGTCATTAGAATGAAAATTAAAACCACAATCAGAAACCACTTACATACCCACCAGAATGGCTAAAGTCAAAAAACACTGTCATAAGTACCAAGTCCTAGAGAGGCCAGGAAGCAACTGGAGCACTCAGATATTACTGGTGGAAGTGAAAGTTGGCACAACCACTTAGGGAAGCTGAACGTAAGCATACCCTCTTACCCGATTATTCTACTCCTGTGTATACCCAAGAGAAACGAGTATATGGACCTGCAAAAGACAGGTGTAAGAACATACCTAGCAGCATTATTTCCAATGGCTCCAAACTAAAAATAGCCCACTGTCCATCACTAGTACAGTGGACAAAAAAAGTCATGATCTATTCATAAAATGGAATATGCTAAAGCAATGAACATGAATGAACTGCCACATGCAAGAACATGAATGAATTTAATTATATGCTGTGTTAGAAACCAAAAACAGTAAATTATAAATTGTAAATTTCATGTAACAGTACAGGCAAAACTAACCTAGATTATTAAAAGTCAAATATTAGTCATCTTTGGGCAAAAGGGTGGGTTGTGACAAAAAGGGACAGGAGGAGGGCTTCTAGGATGCTGTAAATAGTCTAGTTCTAACCTAGAAGGTTATATACATCTGTTTCACTTTGGAAAAATTCATCTAGTCAAATTTCTGTGCTTTTCCGTGTGAATTTTATACCTCAATAAAATTTTATCAATAGAAAAAAACTTTGATAAAATATTATTCATGAGTATATAGTGAGACAGGCACCCTAATGTGGTAGAAGTATAAATTGCAAATATCTCTGAAAGGCAAATTGGTCATACTTACACAAATTGAAATGCTATATATGTCTTTGAACAAACAATTCTACAGTTTGTTCGTAGGATTTGTACAGTTATACTTCCACATATACAGAAAGATACATATAAAGGATTTCTATCCTTTCATGGCCACATCATTTTTAAGCCTCAACATCAGAAGGCTGACCTGAATAAACATGGTACATTTAAACAAGAAAATTCCGGTGTTTAAAACAAACAAATGAATGTCAACCAAATCTGGCCAAAGTCCATGAAGTCACATTCTATGTTTGCATGTGTTAGGACATCTCCAAAAGAGAGATAGCAGAGGTGGTGGCCTCTGGCACGCACTAACGGATGGAACCTCAGGGTAGGAGGAGGATGATCCCTTGTACTCTTTGAAATTTGCACTATGTCAGAATATAAACTCATTAATCAAAACAGAAACACAGTCCTAGCCTTACAGTGGAGTCCAGATGTGACAGCATATGGAATACCAGAGAAGGGTAGGGCGTCAGAGGCCATAGGGTCCAACTCTTCATTACTCGGGTGAAGAGACTGAAGTACTCATGATCTGCATTCCTTCCGAATGGAAAAACACATTACCTGGAAGGTAAACACACCCAGGCCCCACCACCCTCCCACCTAAGTGCAGATAAAGCTATCAGATAGCGGCTAAGGCCCCAGGAGATGTGCACAGGAAAAGCAGGTTTTCTGGGGAAGTCGGGAGTAGGGTTGCAGGTGACAGCAGTGGGGAGAAGAGACAACCACATAGGGTCCTGTGGCACCCTGGGCAGACTGGAGGTGAGAGAAACAAAAGGGAACTACTGATAAAGTTCTCCTGCTTCAAAGCAGGCTTGGGATACCAGAGCTAGCTTAAAATCCAGTGGCTTCTCTTGAATGTCTACATCCATCCATTCATTCAATCAATCAATTATTCAGCAATTTATTACATGAGCGATATGCACTAGGATGTGGGCTGGGTGTGAATAATATAATCAAAAACAGTCCTTGCAGAGCTCAGGAGTTACTTTAGCACATACTGGCCCAGCGCAGATAAACTGTGGTGGTCTATTGCGATGGCTACTGGCAACATCGTCTCCTCTTTTTAATGTTCTTTTGTAATTCAATGAAATGTGAAAGTAGCATGAAAGTGTATTTTCATCCTTTGTGCTCAACAGAAATATATCTTTTTAATCTTTTCCCAAAATTTATTGTGGTATAATTGACATTCAATGAACTGCACACATTTAAAGTATACAAATTAATCACTTTTGACATATGTATACAGCTATAAAACCATTACCACAATTAAGATAAAGAACCGTTCCATCAACCCAAAAAAGTTCCTCATGTCCTTGTGTAATTACTCCCTCCTTCCATCCTTATCCCCAGGCAACCACTCTCCTCTAGAAAGCTTTCCTGGAAACAAGGAAGACTTCTGACTGCTATCAGGCCAATCCCTGGAGGGCAGAGATGAGGGAGGATAAAGAAATATCAAGAAATGAGGGTAAGTGTGGAGAAATCACAGGCCCAAGGCCTAAGGAGATTTTGAAGGGCAAACAGCTTTAGCAACTCATCAGCATTTAATCCTTGCAGCCAACCTAAGGGAAAGGTTCATTATCCTCCTTTTCATGGCCTCACAGAGGGTACAGAGACAGATCAAGGTCACACAAATAGTACGTGGCAAAGCTGGAGTCCAAAGCTCACACTTGCCTAGCTAATTGCTTTCACTCCAGGACTTGCTGAGGTCCCCACCTGGGCCCCATGGGTAGCCTGCCCAGTGTGCACTGTGCCTAGCTGTGTCCACCAGGATTCCTGGCACCTCTCCCATTATCAAGAAGGGAGCCAGCAGGGCCCACGGGCCAAGAACACAGACTTCCCACCCACCCTCATAGTTCATCCCCATCTGACGTGAAAAGCTGGGGAAAAGCTCTGGCTCTCTTGTTTGGGGGAAGGTGGCTTAGTGGGTCAGATCACACCTTAATGCTCTTGCCCAGCTCGGGGAAGGGAGAGTACAGAAAGATTTTGGGGTAAGAGCAGGAGACACATCAGCAGTGCAAAGAGACCAAGGAGCCCCAGCCACTACAGGGACACCAGTGCCTCCCGGAGGAATTCCCCAAGCTGCAACACTCCAGCACAGGGACCACGTTGGGAACAGTTTAATGCCACCTAAAACCATAACAAGAGCAGGCACATGCATCCAACATTTTGCTTCTGAAAAGTTACCAAGTAATATGCAAATGCTTTCTTCTTCCCCACACCCCTCATCATCCTGTGAAGGTCAAGCCTTGGGAAAGTCAGCGTTCAGGCAGGGTTGAGGAAAAGGATAAGGGAGAGACCAGGTTGGGGTGGCATGGCTTACAGAGACCTCCCGGGTCATATTACTTGGTAACCTAAAAAGAAGTTTAAGTTACCAGTGGTTTTACATCAGGACAACGTCATTTTGACACAACCACACCAAAATGGCTACATGTAGGTGGCTGAGAGAACATTCCAGAACCCTCTCTGAGCCTCAGCTTCCATAACCAGTGCCTGGTACAGGCTTCAGGAAGCATCTGGGAACGAAACATGTCACAGGCCTCAATTTCTCCAGAAGCTGAGAGACAGAGAGGGGAGATACATGCACTTGATGGGACAGAAAACTGTAACGAAGAGATGTGTCCTCAATTTTCAGTGACTGGCATTAGCGTTACCAGACTTTCTGGGGTGGACACTTGGTGGGTAAAATGACTACTGCCTCAGTTTCCTCCTCTGCACAGTAGACCCGATACCCCAGCTCCTAGGCTTTCAGGACTCAGTGGAGCCAGGTGTGCCAGATGCCTGGCCTAGCACCTGCACAAGACCTTCAGCAGTAGCTCCCTCCTGCCCCACTGCCACTCCTGCCCACACCCCGGAACCCAAGCTGTCAGACTGAGAGGAGCTCTGGATGCTGTGGGAAGTTGGCATCAGCCTCACAATGCCCTTCCTGGGTCCACCTTTATCCTGCATGTGGATTGGTTACAGTCATGGGGACAGGGTGGCTGCTTGTTCTGCATTTGGATTCTTTGTTATTCTTTTCATCATTTGAATTGGGAAGCAAGGAGGTGTGGTGGCAGAAGGATGTCCCAACAGGATGCACCACTGGTGTGTCTCCTGCCCTTACCACCAACACCTTTCTGTACTCTCTCTTCCTCCCCAGGCTAGGCAAGAGCATTAAGATGCGATCTGACCCACTAAGCTGCCTTCTCTCAAACAAGAGAGAGCCAGAGCTTTTCTCCAGCTGGCTGGCAACCTGTGGCTCCTTTGGCATCAAGAACTGACCATCAGGAGTTCAAGACCAGCCTGGCTAACCTGGTGAAACCCCGTCTCTACTAAAAATACAAAAAATTGCCCAGGTGTGGTACTGGACACTTGTAGTCTCAGCTACCCGGGAGGCTGAGGCAGGAGAATCGCTTGAATTCGGGAGGTGGAGGCTGCAGTGAGCCGAGATTGCATCCAGCCTGGGTAACAAGAGCAAAATGCCATCAAAAAAAAAAAAAAACAAAAAAAAAAAAAAGAATTGACCATATACACATGAGCCTGTGCAAGAGAGGAGTACTCCCAGCAAAAGTAGGGAGTGAGGGTGGATGAGGCTTCAGGGAGGAGGCTAGTCTTGGGTAAGTCTTGGAAATGGAAGGCCAAAGGTTGATGGAAACAAGAAGGTATTTTGTCAAGTCCTATAGGTGACACTTCATTCACCAGCTCTTTTGGTTTAACAAATATCTATTGGGCACCCACCAAGTGCCAAGCACTGTGGGCCATGGGGATGTGCAATGAATACAACATGTTCCTTGCCCTCCAGAGGTTCAAAGGAAAAAGCACTGTGACAAACCAATGTTGTGGCAAAGCAACAGTAGTCACCAGCACCAAAGGGGAAGCACCAAATAGTGCCTGGAGAGGCCAGGCGGGCATCAGTGAAAGGGCAGTACCTACCAGGGGCTTGAGAGGCATAGTGCAGCAGTCAAGCACGAGTTCTAGCACTAGCTGCACAGGTTTGCACCCAGGCTTTGCCAGTTACTAATTGTATGAGCGTGGTCAACTTACCAACCTCTCTGTGCCTCAGTTTACTCATTTGTAGATGGTACCCATTTCAAGAGGTTGTTGAAAAGATTACATGAATACATGTAAATCACAGTAGTGTCTGGCTATTGGGTCTTTAAGAGTATTTATTAAAATTATTGTCTTTTATGCAATTTACCTAACAAATGTGCACATGTACCCCACATATAAAACTTAAAAAATTAAAATAAAAATTAAAGAGATGATTGTCTTGATGGCAAAACAGGTATCTACCAGGTAAAGAAGGGTACCAGGGAGGAGTAAAGCAGAAAGCGGAACAGCATGAACGACTGAGACTGGCAGGGAGTGTGAGAGTGTGGAAGCAGGCAAGGGCGGACTATGGAGAGAGGGCTGCCGCCCAGGGTGGTGGCGGGCAGAGGTCCAGCCAGCCAGGAACCCATCCCAACCCCAGGAACCAGCAGGAGCCTTCCTCAGCCCCCAGGGAAGGGGTCCAGCCCAAAACCTTGGCCTTTTGCCTACCTGCCCTGCCCGCAGCCCACAGAGTGCACACAGGCAGCCTGGCCCCCTCCGGTGCCTGGAGCTGGTTGCACAACCACCTGAGCCGGTGAGGCAAGAATAGCGTGACCTTCCTCGCCCAGAGAGTCCAGAGGTGAGGGCTGAAAGGATTAGGCTCAGCTTTGGGAGACAAAACCCACTGTAAGTGGAAGCACGTCAGCCCTTGCTGGGCTATGGGAGGCGAAGTCATGGTTCCCAGTCCACATGTGCACAGGGCTTAGGATCTGTTGACAAAAGCGACTCAGGCATTTACCTCAGACCCAACGCCTGCTGGCTCAGATCCCGTCTGGGTGTGTCACTGGCTCAGGTGAGGTACCGTGAATACACACAACACACACACTTGGGAGCCAACTCCCTGAGTTACCCAATCACAGCCAAATTCACCTGAAGCACCTGGTATTTCTCTCGGCACCCAACAGGTCATTGTGCTGAGCTGTCAGTGCAGAGGTGGCTTAGCCAGCTCCATCACTCACATCACGAGCTGCATAAATTCCTGAGGAGAGTGCCAAGGGCTGAGACTGCTGCAGCACTTTCACTGGGGAAGAGGAGAGGCTAAGCAGGCAGGTGGTGGGGGAGAGCCTCCACTTATTCCCCACTCTGCCACTTGGTTCCATCACACGCTGGGGCAGTGTTGGGCTCCAGTGTGGTGAGAGAAAAAAGAGAGAACACACAGAGAGGTGGGGATCACAGAACATAAAATGTGTGTCCTCAAGCGCCCTTCCAGACCTTTAATTAGTGTGGCTCTCTCATTTACAGATGAAGAAACTACTTGTTGGACACTCAGCAGGTGAAGGATGAAAAAGGGACAGAATCCAGGGCCTTCAATGTCCTCTCAGTGCTCTTGCCCCTATGTCACACAGACTTCAGGCAGGCAGGACTGGAAGAGGCTAAGATGACCATGAGCCTGACCCCATATCTGCAGATGGAGAGACCCACAGCCGCCTCCTCAGGGCTCTTCCGGCCACATGGCACTGCCTGGTGAGGTGGGTTTACTCACTGTGGCATCTCCGGTGCCTGGGGCACAGTAGGTTCGCAGAAAATGTGGCATGAGTTAATCTAATGGAATACCAGTTTCTCCCACATCCAGTATGCTAGCCACTTTTTCAGAAGTCACGAGTTCGGAAGTCACGAGAAATTTAAAGCAGACTTTTTAAAAAAAATCATTTACCATTTCACTTCAGCCTGATAAGAATTTTTCTGGCTGGACAAGAATTCTTGACTAATCATGCATTTAGGCAGATAAGTTCCCCTTGTGGCATACGTGAATTACTCTCTCTTCCCCCCAGGTAGGTGCCCAGGAAGCAGGGGATGGAGGTAGCTGAGACCAGGCCTTCCCAGCTAGCCCTGGTGGTGGGAGCACCATGATCAGCTGCCCTACCACATCCCCAGCAAACAGGAATCGTCATGCAACTACCACAGCTGCCCGGGACACGTGCCCTGCTCCCCTCATCTTTGGCACAGCTGAGCATGTGTTGGCCAACAGCCCGTGCTGAACTCAAAACAGGTGCCCAGTATCAAGTGGAACCTTCCTGGTCAGCTGGGATGACAAACGCTGAGAACGTTTCTTTACCAAACAAACATCCCTAAGTACCTCTTCAGGGCCAGCCCTGATCCAGGCCCTAAGGATACAGACGTGAAGGAATACAGGCCTGCTCCTGCTCTCATGGGGCTCAGAACCCTTCTACACGTGCCCCATTAGATGAAAATGAACAGAGGGATGGATGGATGGACATATATAGCGAAGAGGGGAGGTTCAGGGCCTTGCTGAAAAAGGTGACTACTGAAAAGCAAGTTAAGAGAAAGCAATGCTTGAGAATTATCACAGCAAACGCTTGCTTGAGCCTTTCCAGTGTGCCAGGCCCTGTGTGGAGTCCTTACATGCCTTTACTCACTCAATCTCTTACCCACTCCGAGGCTGATAACTGTCATCATCCCCATGAGAAAACAGCCCACAGAGGTTGCTAAACTTGCAAAAGTCACACAGCTGGGAAATGACAAGTGAGAACTTGAACTAGGCACCAAGGCCCTGGTGCCCAAGTGCCCACACAGCATGCTACATAGCTCCCTTCAGAGGCTTCTGTGTTAAAGCTTTGAACTGAATCAGGTGGGGCCATACATGAGGTGACAAAAGGGTGGTAACACCAAGGGATCTCAGAGGGTGATGTTGCTTTGGCATTTCTTGGCAAATTTACCATGATCAGACTCTGGCCTTAAGTGACCAGGAAGAGGACCCCTTCATTCAGGCAGAGATGAAAATACTTATTACTAATCAACTGAGGTTGATCCAATGCAGAAGAGATCTATAAAATCCAGTCTAAATGCATTAATTTAGTTTAATAATCAACTGATACTGGTCCAATGCAGTAGAGACCTATAAAATCCAGTCTAAATGCATTCATTTACATTGGGTGGAGTATATGAGTGATGGTGACCAGAATGCTCACCCCTGTCCAGGGGTCACCAACCCAGGAGTGGGGCATGGCCACTGTAGGACAGGCGTGAAATCAGTGCACAGCAAGCAGAGAGCACAGGAAAGACAGGTCTCTTCTTGCTGAGGTAGTCTGCCCCAAGGCAGAGCACACCTTTCTGGTCATGGCCCACTAGACCTTTTTTGTTGGGCAGTGGGGAACCATCTGAGAACCAGACCAACCTGGGCCCTACCTCACTGAGTATATGGTCCTAGCAGAGAAGCCAGACACTAAACGTGCCATTATGGGTAGGTGATAGTTACCAACAGACACACTCAGGATGCTCTTGCAAAAGAAAACGAATGACCCCCATTACTCAGAATCAAGTCTCCTCTTGCCTGGGTAGACCTGGGTAGATCTACTGGATGCTCACCAACAGATTTGTTCCTCTGATCCCCACTTTCTTATATCCCATGATATAAGACAGACGACACACTCCCGAGCTCTAACGGACCTAAATGACCTCTCCCGTCTCAACCTGGACATCCAGGTGGGCACAGTCCTTTCCCTGCTTTTGTTCCAGGAGGACTACTTCATTATTTTGGGCTGATTCCAACTCTACTGAACCTGCATCTGCTACTGGAGAGACCCCAGAGCACATTTTCCAAAGTCCTTCTCAGGAGTCTCAGGCTGCATGGCTGCCTACGTCCTTGTTCCCCTCATTGCCAAGTTTCAAGGGTAACTGTCAGCCCCACATTTCACTAGCTGCCAGTGTCTATCACAGAGAACTGGAAAGACACAGAGTGATCCAGGTTGTTGGAACCAGCGGGATGCTGGGAAAGGGTTACACATGAACACCCTGGACAACCCATGAATGTCCTGGAAGCACCTGCTTCACACCCAGCCCTGGCAGACCAAGAATTCACACATTTGGGCAGCTAATTTCTCAAAGTTATTTTCTCTGCCAAGCACAGAAATGAACAGCCCAAGAAAGGCAGGAAGAAATAGAGTCAAGAGTTTCTGTGCTCCCGATTTAAAACAAAAATAAGAGAAATATTCCCACCGTGCAAATAACAAATAGACCAACACTTACTCCCCAGCCAAATATTGATATTTCCTTTAAATTTTTGACAAAAATATCCGCACTTGGGGGTAGGGAGAGACTTGTGGTTACTTGGCCAAAAGCTGTTCTAGGTCATATGCAGCCATTAAAATTACGATTTTCAAACAGAAGTTACAGATTTAGGTTGACTTTTGAGCCCAAAAGTTATTTTGATATTTAATAAAATAAATCATCAGATCAGCACATCATATTATGTTGACAATAGTGCCCAAAAGTTTTACTAGTTTTCGTATATTTATTTTTATTGATTTATAATTATATAATTTATAATTAAATAATATATATATTGGGGATTTTTAAACAGCCAGTATAGATAACAAGAATGGAACAGTTATAGTTATGTATATGGCCGGCAATATATAAGGCATCTTTTCCTGGAATTCTCCTGAATTCTGATTAAATTCATCTCCCAAAAAGCTTTTGGTTTGAATCCAGGTACACCAAGCAAAGTAAAAGACAATACAGCATAGGACCCACAGTTTTCAACTTGTCAGCTAAATAATTCAGATAATTTCTTTCAGTCATAGCCACTGTGTGCTCAATCAGCTGAGCCTGTAACTGATTCCTGTCCTGAATCAAATGCCAAGGACCCTGTTCTTAATACCCCTGCCCTGACTTCCCCCAAAGGTGTGACAATGGCAGTCTGAAGTGGGAAAGCTTGCCTGGGGCCTGCCAAAATTGCACTGAGAAACCGCAGCTTGGAATTCATTGCACAAAAACTGACATCCATTTTAGAAGCAATGCTCAGTCAGCTAACTTGTTGGTATTTGAGGGGGTGGACAGCTGCCTTTTCCAAAAACAACAAGGCTGCACAAGACAGGATTCTACCTGTAGAGGTAATAAGGAAAAGAAGGCTGAGTGCTGGGTGTAGTGACTCACACCTATAATCCCAGCACTTTGGGAGGCCATGGCCAGAGGATTACCTTGAGCTCAGGAGTCTGAGACCACACTGGACAACATACTGGGACCCTGTCTCTACTAAAAATAATTTTTAAAAAAATAGTCAGACATGGTGGTGTGTACCTCAGGAGGATGAGGTGGGAGGATTGCTTGAGCCCAGGAGGTAGAAGCTACAGTGAGCTATGTTTGCACACTGCACTACAGACCGGGTGACAGTGAAAACCTGTCACCCAGGTTTCCTGTATCAAACAGGAAAAATAAAAAAATAAAAAAAAAACCAGGACAGGATTCCAAAATTCAGAGTAGCTCTTAAATGGCCTGGGGACCAGACATCTTCTCAAGGTGAAACTGTATTCACTAGCAAAAAAATAGAGACCAATTAAACTGGTCCAAGTTCTGCCTAATTTGGAGCAGTTGACCCTGATTTGTAAAATTGCATGGTAATGGGCATCTGAGCTTTTAGGAGCTCAGCCCGAAAAATCATACCTGAGGTAAGTGAACCCTAGAAAACATCAAATTACCACACATAGAGAGGTAGTACAGCAGAGCAGTTAGGCTGGACTCCAGAACAGACAGTCAGGATTTTAGTCTTAGCTCTATTCTCTACTAATTGTGCTACACTGGGCACATAATTTACCTCTCTTTTTCTTTGTTAAATGAGCATAATAATGGTACCCACCACATAGTTGGCTTATGGATAGAAAAGAGACCCAAAGATCTGCAGAGGGTCCCTGTGGGTTTTCAGCTGGGAACAAATTAATGCCTTCAAGTGAGGAAGTTATCTGATGCTAAGGAAAGGACCACTCAAAAAGAAAAAACAAATTACTGGAGCTCACGCAGTACCAGGAGCAGTCTGTATTTCTAGCAGCCAAAATATGAAAACCTCATAATCCATGATATACCAGGGACTCGGGCATTGCCTCAGTAGCGTAGAGAAATTTAGCTCTAAAATTATGATGGTCCCACCTAACTTAAAGACTCAATAGTATCATACTGTTTCCAAAAAACTTAATTGCATCCCAGAATAAAATTTCAGAATATTTGAAGGAATAAAAAAAACTACAATCTGAAAAAGTAAAATGGCATTCATTTTAGGTAAAATGCTTTAAAAGTAAAATGTATTTGGCATTCAGTTAGAAAAAATATTAGAGGCCAGGCACGGTGGTGCATACCTGTAGTCCTAGCTACTAGGGAGGCAGAGGGAAGGATCGCTTGAGCACAGGAGGTCAAGGCTGCAGTGAGCCAAGATCACACCACTGTGCTCCAGCCTGGGCAACAGAGCAAGACCCTGTCTCTGAACAAACAAAACAAACAAAAAATGAAAGGAAACAGGAAAGGAAATGAAATAGTCATAAAGAGAAACAGGAAAATATGACCCACATAAGGGAAAAAATTCATTCAATTGAAACATATGATAATGGCACAAAATTAGCAGAAAAAGTCATCAAAATAATTAGTATAACTATATTCTATATGTTTAAGTAGGGAGAGGAAAAATTGAATATGTTAAGTAGAAACATAGAAAGTAGAAAAAAGACTCAAATCAAACCTAAAAATAAAAACCTCAACATCTAAAATAAAACAAACACTGGATAGAATAAATAGACACACATCGCCAAGGAAAAGACTTGTGAGCTTGAAGACAAAGCAACAGAAAGTATCCAAAACAAAACAGAAAACATGGGGTGAGGCCAGAACATCAGTGAACTAAGCAAACAAAATACATGTAATTAAAGGAAAGGGGAGAAGAAAAATACTACTTAAGGAAATAATGGTCAAAACTTTCCAAAAATGATGCAAACCTAAGTCCACAGACACAAAAATCTCAACAAACCCCAAGCAAAAGAAACTCCAAGGACATTACACTTCAGGATATCATAATTTAATTACTTAAAACCAATAATAAAAAGAAAATCTTAAAATCAGGCAGAGATCAAAGATATGCTATAACAGAGTAACAAAGATAAAAATTTTCATTGGAAACAATGCTTTAATGGAGTAAAATCTTTAAAATTTGGGGTGTGGGGGGGAAGAAGCCTGTCAATCTAGCAATCTAGACATAATGAAAATGTATTTCAAAAACAAAGACAAAATAAACAGTTCTTAGAAATGCAAAAGCTGAAATTATTCATCATTATCAGATCCACATTACAAAAACATATTAAAGGAAAATTTTTTAGATGGAAGGAAAATATCAGATACATAAATAAAGAGCACTGAAAATGATTAATATGTGAGTAAATATAAAGGAATTTATTATGTTTCAAGTCTTGAAAACAAAAATTGACTATTTAAAACAAAAATAACAGCCAATAAAATGGATATAGAACTAACATATATGACAAGAATAGCACAAAGGCCAGAAGAAGGGAAAAGCAAGTAAACTGTTATAAGTTTTTAATACTATATATAAAGCAATAAAATGTGACTGTGATAAGTTAATATGCACAATATAAACCCTAAAACAATCATCAAAGAAAACAAAGGCATAGAACTAGAATCTAACAAAGAAAGCAAAACAGAATAATAAAAAATAGGCAATAAACCCAAAAGAAGGCAGAAAAAGAGGAAAACGGGAACAAAGAACAAATGAAACGAACAGAAAGCAAATAAGATGGCAGATTAAACCAAATCATATCATTAATATTAAATGTAAACGGTTTAAATATCCCCAGGTAAATGATAGAGAATGTCAGATTAGATAAAAAAGCAAGGCCTAACTACCTTGCCTATTAGAAATGAACTTTATAAAGACAAAAACAGGTTAAAAGTAAAAGAACAGACATAACACTAACCAGAGCACACAGAGTAAAAGAACACATTTAACACTAACCAGAGCAAACCAGGAATAAACAGGGACATTTCACAAGAAGGGTTAATTTCATCAAGAAGACATAATCCTAAATGTATATGGGCCTATGTGACATTATGAGATACAGATTATGGGTTTTTGTTCATAGCTCCTGGTTCATAACTGACATAGCCCTGGCTACAGTAAAAAGAATTTCTTTCTCTGATCTTCTCTTGCCCAAGGCAAAACTCCAATCTGATTGTAGAACATAAAAACTTCATTCCAGAAAGAGTCCTGCCCCATATTTTGAAGGAAGGAATGATGCACAAAGAGGGCAACTAGAATCTGAACAGACAGGCTTTGCTGGGTTTAGATCATACACTTTTAGTCCACTCATATTGTACTGGTCATCAATCATGTCTATCCAATGAAATCTCCATAAATAAAAGATTCATTCAGGGAGCTTCCAGATAGCTGAACATATGGAAGTTCCTGAGAGTTGGCTTACCCAGGAAGGGCTTGGAAGGTTCATGCCCCTTCCCATACCTTGCCCTTTGCATCTCTTCATCTGTAACCTTTGTAATATTCTTTATAATAAACTGGTAGACACGTTTCCCTAAGTTTCTGAGCAACTTGAGCAAATTAATCAAAGCCACTCAGTCTATGGTGCTTTGTTTTCACAGCCCAAGCTAAGACACTGATGATCAATACAAAGTTTCAAGAAGAAGACACAGAAGTTGCTGATATATTTGCTGAGGACTGGGGTACTTTCAATGAGGTCATGGAACTTGAAACACAACTTAAAATTGGTTAGTCATAAGTTCCAGAGGCTACGACCTATGACTGGTGACTAAAGGCAGAGGCAGTTTGTGGACTAAGACCTCAACCAGGGGATCTGACACTATCTCCAGGTAGATAATGTCAGAATTGAATTAGAGGACACCCAGCTGGCACCCACTACAGAAATGATTGCTTATTTGTTGGTGGGGAGAAATCCCAACACATTTTGGGGTCACAGAACTCTTGTGTTGCTATGAGAGCAAAGGAAATACAGTTTGAATTTTTCCTAACAGCCAAATAACAGAGCTTCAAAATACACAAAGCAAAAACTTATGAAATCACAAAAAGTAACTACAAAATTTACAAAATCCTCAAATATTCAGAGACATGAATTGCAGAAAAAATTTAAGAAGGGCAAATTATAAAGTAATTTTTAACTGAAGGGAAATGAAAACACACATATCAAAATTGTGAGACACAGTGAAAGCAATGCTTTAGGAAATTCACAGTACTGAAATGCTTTTCTTTTATGAGAAAACAGAAAATGTCTCAATTCAGTGGTCTCGGCATCCATATTAAAGATTAGAAAAAAAAATAGATGATCATATACGTAAAAATCCTCAACAAAATACCTGCAAACTGCAATAGCACATTAAAAAGATCATTCACCGTGATCAAGCGTGACTCATTCCTGGGACGCAAGAATGATTCAACATATGTAAGTCAATGAATGTGACACACCATATTAATAAAATGAAGGACAAAAACCATATAATCATCTCAATAGATGCAAAAAAAAATCATTTGAAAAACTTCATCCTTTCATTGTAAAAACTCTCAACAAATTAGCTGTAGAAGTAATGTACCTCAACAAAATAAAGGCCCTATATGACACGCACACAGATAACATCATACTCAACAGTGAAAAGTTGAGAGCTTTTTCTCTACAATCAGGAACAAGAGGACGTTCACCCTTACCACTCTATTCTATACAGTAAAAGAAGTCCTAACCAAAGCAATCAGGCAAGAAAAAGAAATAAAAGCATCCAGGTAGGAAAGGAAGAAGTGAAATTGCCTCATTGCTGATGACATGATCTCATACATAGAAAACCCTAAGGATTTCACACAACAAAACTGTTAAAACTGATCAACAAATTCAGTAAAATTGCATGATACAATAATCAACATACAAAAATCAGTAGTGTTTTTATATACTAACAGCAAACTATTTGAGAAAGAAATTAAGAAAACAATCCTATTCATAATAGCATTAAAAAATGAAATACTTAGGAATAAATTTAATCAAGGGAGTAAAAAAATCTATACACTGAAAACAATAAAACATTGATGAAAGAAATCAAAGGTGACACAAATAAATGGAAAGAGATCTTGTACTCATGGATTAGAATATTTATTAAATGTCCACACACTACCCAAAGCAATTCACAGATTCCATAAAATTCCTATCAAAATTCTGATGTCATTTTTCACAGAAATAGAAAAAACAAACCACTTCTAAAATTTGTATGGAACCCCAAAAGATCCCAAATAGCCAAAAGCAATCTTCAGCAACAAGTTCAAAGCTAAAGGCATCACATTCCTTGATCTCAAAATATATTATAGAGGCCGGACAAGCTTGCAGTTCCCGCTCAGATGGACAGAGAAGCATGTGGAGACCACATCGTGAACTGTTGCTCCAAGAACTACTGTAGGAACATACTAGGAAAGCTGAGAGAATCCATGAACCCTTTGCAGGAACCAAATCACTGCTGCAGGCTTCCTGAGATGTCAAAAAATTAACTGCAGTTGATGCACTCTTGAAAGTGTCACCTCCTGGCTGGAGGCAACCAACCAACAAAACTAACACACTAAACAAAAACACAGCCAAAGATTCTCAGAGTCCACTCATTCCCCTGCTGCCTCTACCAGAGCAGGTGCTGGTCTCCATGGCTGAAAGACCTAAAGATGGATGACAACACAGGACTCTTTACGGATACTCCCCGGTGTCCACCCAGAGCCTGCTAGCTCCACTGGGTGGCTAGACTTAGAAGAGCAAAAATCCAGTTCAGCTCTTAGGAAGCCCCATTCCTAGGGGAAGAGGGAGAACACCACATCAAGGGAGCACCCTGTGGGAAAAAAGAATCTGAACAGCAGCCCTTGAGTCCTGGATCTTCCCTCTGACATAGTCTACCCAAATAAGAAGGAACCAGAAAAGTAATTCTAGTAATATGACAAAACAAGGTTCTTTAACAACCCAAAAGATAGCAGCTCACCAGCAATGGATCTAAACCACGATGAAATCTTTGGAATTGCCAGAAACAGAATTCAGAAGGTCGTTTATTAAGCTAACCAAGGAGGCATCAGAGAAAGGTGAAGTCCAACTTAAAGAGATAAAAAACATGATATAGGATATGAAAGGAAAACTCTTCAGTGAAACAGACAGCAAAAATAAAATACAATTACAACTTCTGGAAATCAAGGATACACTTGGAGAAATGCAAAATGCACTGTAAAATCTCAGCAACAGAATTTAACAAGCAGAAGAAAGAACTTCAGAGCTTGAAGACAAGGCTTTTGAATTAGCCCAACTGTCAAAGACAAAGAAAAAAGAATTTCGAAAAAATGAACAAACCCTCCAAGAAGTTTGGGACTATGTTAAATGTTCAAACCTAGGAATAATTGGTGTTCCTGAGGAAGAAGAGAAATCTAAAAGTTTGGAAAACATATTTGAGGGAATAATCAAGGGAAACTTCCCCAGCCTTGCTAGGAATCTAGACATCCAAATACAAGAAGCTCAAAGAACACCTGAAAAACTTATCACAAAAAGATGATCACCTAGGCACAAAGTCATCAGATTATGTAAAGTCAAGATGAAGGAAAGAATCTTAAGAGGTGTGAGGCAAAAGTATCAGGTAACCTATAAAGGAAAACCTATCAAATTAACAGCAGATTTCTCAGCAGAAACCCTACCAGCTAGAATGGATTGGAGTCCTATTTTTAGCCTCCTTAAACAAAACAATTATCAGCCAAGAATTTTGTATCCAGTGAAACTAAGCTTCATTAATGAAGGAAAGATACAGTTTTTTCCCAATAAACAAATGCTGAGAGAATTCATCACTACCAAGCCAGAACTACAAGAACTGCTTAAATGAGCTCTTAATTTTGAAACACATCCTTGAAAAACACCCAAATAGAAAAACACTCCTTAACGCATGAATCTTACAGGACCTACATAACAATAACACAATGAGAAAAAAGGTATTCAGGCAACAAGCAGCATAATGAATAGAATAGTACCTCTTATATCAATATAAACACTGAATGTAAATGGCCTAAATGCTCCACTTAAAAGATACAGAATGGAGAGGGACAGCAGGGGGTGGGAAGGGATAACATGGGGAGAAATGCCAAATGTGGGTGATGGGGGGATGGAGGCAGCAAACCACCTTGCCATGAGTGTACCTACACAGCAATCCTGCATGATCTGCACATGTGCCCCAGAACCTAAAGTACAATGTAAAAGAAAAAGATACAGAATGGCAGAAAGGATAAGAATTCACCAATCAAGTTTCTGCTTTCAGGAGACTTACCTGACACATGAGGACTCACATAAATTTAAGGCAAAGGGATGGGAAAAGATACTCCACACAAATGGACACCAAAAGCTAGCAGGAGTAGCTACCCTTATATCAGACAAAACAAACTTTAAAGCAACAGAAGTTAAAAAAAGACAAAGAGGGATATTATATAATGATAAGAGTCCAGCAGGAAAACACCACAATTCTGAATATATATACACCTAACACTGGAGATCCCAAATGTATAAAACAACTACTACTAGAGTTAAGAAATGAGATAGATGGCAACACAATAATTGTGGGGGACTTTAATACTCCACTGACAGCACTAGATAGGTCATCAAGACAGAAAGTCAACAGAGAAACAATGGACTTAAACTATACCCTAGAACAAATGAACTTAACAGGTACTTACCGAACATTCTACCCAACAACTGCAGAATATACATTCTATTAATCAGCACATGGAACATTCTTCAATACAGACCAAGGTGACAAAACAAGTCTCAGTAAATTTAAGAAAATCAAAATTATATCAAGTACTCTCACAGACCACAGCGGAATAAAACTGGAAATCAACTCCAAAAGAAATCCTCAAAACCATGTAAATGCATGGAAATTAAATAAGCTGCTACTGAATGATCATTGGGTCAACAATGAAATCAGGATGGAAATTTAAAAATTCTTTAAACTGAATAGTGACAAAACCTATCAAAACCTCTAGGATACAGCAAAAGCAGTGTTAAGAGGAAAGTTCATAGCATTAAATGCCTTTATCAAGAAGTCTGAGAGACCACTGACTGACAATCTAAGGTCGTACCTCACAGAAATGGAGAAACAAGAACCAAATGCAAATCCAGCAGAAGAAAAGAAATAACAAAGATCAGAGCAAAAGTAAATGAAATTGAAACAATCAACAACCACAAACTACGAAAGATAAATGAAACAAAAACTTGTTCTTTGGAAAAATAAGATTAATAGATCATTAGAGAAATTAATCAAGAAAAGAAGAGAGAAGATTCATAAGCTCAATTAGAAACAGAATGGGAGATACTACAACCAATACCACAGAAATACAAAAGATTTTCACAGCTATTATGAATTTTTACACGCATAAACTAGAAAACCTAGAGGAGATGGGTAAATTCCTGGAAATATACAACACTCCTAGATTAAACCAGGGAGAAACAGAATCTCCGAACAGACCAGTGACAAGCAGCAAGACTGAAATGGTAATTTAAAAACTGCCAACAACAAAAAAGTCCAGGACCAGATGGATTCACAGCTGAATTCTATCAGACATTCAAAGGAAATTTGTATTAATCCTAGTGATGCTATTCCAGAAGATAAAGAGGGAATCCTCCCTAAATTATTCTATAAAACTAGTATCACTTCAATACCAACCAAGGGAAGGACATAACAAAAAAAGACGACTACAGACCAATAATAATAAAAAGACTAGTCCAGCAGGAAAATATCACAATCCTGAGTATATATGCACCTAACACTGGGGTTCCCAAATTTATGAAACAATTACTACTCGACCTAAGACATGAAATAGATGGTAACACAATAGTAGTGGGGGACCCAAAGAACACAGCCAGGTGTGGTGGCTCATGCCTATAATCCCAGCACTTTGGGAGGCTAAGGTAGGCAGATCACAAGGTCAGGAGTTCAGTACCAGCCTGGCCAATATAGTGAAACCCCATCTCTACTAAAAATATAAAAATTAGCCATGGTGGCACACATCTGTAATTCCAGCTACTTGGGAGGCTGAGGCAGGAGAATCACTTGAAACTGGAACGTGGAGGTTGCAGGGTGAGCTGAGATTGTACCACTGCACTCCAGCCTGGGTGAAAGAGCAAAACTCTGTCTCAAAAAAAAAAAAAAAAAGAAAGATAATCCAACATTATCAAGTAGGTTTCATACTAGGAATAAAGGGATGGCCTAACATACATAAGTCAATAAATATAATACACTTCATAAACAGAATTAAAAATTAAAAATCACATTATCATCTCAATAGATGCAGAAAAAACATTTGACAAAATCCAGCATCCCTTTATGATTAAAACCCTCAGCAAAATCAGCACAGAAGGGACATATCTTAAGGTAATAAAAGCCATCTACGGCAAACTCACAGCCAACATTATACTTAACAGAGAAAAGTTGAAAACATTCCCCTGAGAACTGAACAAGACAAAGATGCCCACTTTCACCACTTCTATTCAACATATCCCGGAAGTCCTAGCCAGAGCAATCAGGCAAGAGAGAAAGAAAGGGCATCCAAATCGGTATAAAGGAAGTCAAACTATCCCTGTTTGCTGATAATATGATCATATACTTAGAAAACCCTAAGACTCATCCTGAAAGTTCCTAGAACTGGTAAACGAATTCAGCAAAGTTTCGGGATACAAAATTAATGTACACAAATCTGCTATGCACCAACAGCAACCAAGCTGAGAATCAAATCAAGAACTCAATCCCTTTTACAATAGCTGCCAAAAAGACAAAATACTTAAAAATACACCTGACCAAGGGCGTGAAATACACCTACAAGGAAAGCTACAAAACACTGCTGAAAAAAATCATAGATGACACAAATAAATGGAAACACATTCCATGCTCATGGATGAGCAAAATTAATATTGTGAAAATGACCATATTGCCAAAAGCAATCTACAAATTCAATGCAATCGCCATCAAAATACCACCATCATTCTTCACAGAACTAGAAAAAACAATCCTAAAATTCATATGGACCCAAATAAGAGCCCACATAGCCAAAGCAAGACTATGCAAAAAGGACAAATCTAGAGACATCACATTATCTGACTTATATACTATAAAGCTATAGTCACCAAAACAGCATGGTACTGGTATAAAAACAGGCACATAGACCAATGGAACAGAATAGAGAGCCCAGAAATAAAGCTAAATACTTATAGCCAACTGATCTTTGACAAAGCAAACAAAAACATAAAGTGTGGAAAGGACACCCCATTCAACAAATGGTGCTGGGATAGTTGGCAAGCCACCTGTAGGAGAATGAAACTGGATCTTCATTTCTCACCTTATACAAAAATCAACTCAAGATGGATCAAAGACTTAAAGCTAAGACCTGAAGCCATAGATTCTGGAAGATAACATCAGAAAAACTCTTCTAAACATTGGCTTAGGCAAAGACTTCATGACCAAGGACCCAAAAGCAAATGCAACAAAAACAAAGATAAATAAATGGGACTTAATTAAACTAAAAGTCTTCTGCACAGCAAAAGAAATAATCAGCAGAATTAAGAAACAACCTACAGAGTGGGAGGAAATCTTCACAAACTATACATCTGACAAAGGACTAATATCCAGAATCTAAAAGAACTCAAATCAGCAAGAAAAAAAACAACAACAAACAATCCCATCAAAAAGTGGGCTAAGGACACGAATAGACAATTCTCAAAAGATACAGAATGGCTAACAAGCATGTGGAAAAGTGCTCACCATCACTAATTAACAGGGAAATGTCAAAACCACAATGTGATACCACCTCACTTCTGTAAGAATGGCCATAATAAATAATAATAATAATAATAATAGATGTTGGCATGGAAGCAGTGAAAAGGGAACGCTTATACACTGCTGGTGAGAATGTAAACTAATACAACCATTATGGAAAACAGTGTGGAGATTCCTTAAAAAACTAGATCTACTGTTGAATCCAGCAATCCCACTAGTAGTTATCTACCCAGAGGAAAAAAGTCATTATACAAAAAAAGATACTTGCACATACATGTTTATAGCAGCACAATTTGTAATTGCAAAAATATGGAACCAGTCCAAATGCCTATCAATCAGTGAATGGATAAAGAAAATGTGGTATGTATGTACCATAGACTACTACTCAGCCATTAAAAAAAGGAAAAACATAATGGCATTCACAGCAGACTGAATGGAACTGGAAACTTATTCTAAGTGAAGTAATTCAGGAATGGAAAACCAAACATTGTATGCTCTCACTCATGTGAGAGCTAAGCTATAAGGACGCAAAGGCATAAGAATAATATATTGGACTCTGGGGACTTGGAAAAAAGGGTGGGGGAAGTGAGGGATAAAAGACTGCACAATGGGTACAGTGTACCCTGCTCGGGTAATGGGTGCATCAAAACCTCAGAAATCGCCACTAAAGAACTTATTCATGTAACCAGACACCACCAACCAGACCTGTTCCCCAAAAATCTATTGAAATAAAAAATTTAAAAGATCCACAAAGAATAGTGAAATCTGAATAAAGTCTAGAGTTTTAGTTATTAATTTAAAAAAAAAAAAAAGTCAAACTCATAGAAACAGAGTAGAATGGTGGTTACCAAGGGCTGAGGAGCAGGGGTGGATTTAGGAGATGTTGCTCAAAGGATAGAAAATTTCAGTTAATCAGGAATAAAAGAGGGAAGAATGAATTGCCAACATCAGGAATAAGAGAAGTAACATTATTAAATATTCTAGATATTAAGAAGGTAATTAGTGAATACCATGAATAATTTTATGCCAATAAGTTCAAAAACTTAGGTAAAATGGACAAATTCCTTGAGAAACTCAAAATACTAGACTCAGTCAAGAAAAAAGTAACATGAGTAGTTTTATATCTTTTTAGGAAAACTCTAGTCTCCAATGGCTTCATTGATGATTTCTAGCAAACATTTAAGAAATAAACATCAGTTCTACATACATATACTCTTCCCAAAAACTGAAGAGAAGGGAAATCTTTCCAATTCATCATTGGAGTCTAGCATTCTCCTAATATCAAAACCAGGCAAAGATATCTAAGTAAAAATAAATAAATAAATAAATAAAACCAAAAAACAGTATTCCTAATAAACATAGGTGCAAAAATGCTTTTTAAAAACTTTCAGCAAATTGAATCTAGTATATGTAACAGATGATAGATGATAACAAAGCGGTGTTTATCCCAAGAATGCAAGGTCGGTTACACACTTGAAAGTTAATCATTTAATTAATTTTAATACCTTAAAAAGGAAAATCCATACATATAAAGATATGGTCAATTGATTTTTGATAAAAATGCAAAAGTAATTCAGTGATAAAAAAAGGATAGTCTTTTCAACAAATGGTGCTGGAACAACTGGATATCCACGTGCAGGAAATGTGACTCTCCATCCATCCATACCTTGTACCACACCCACACACAATTTATTAAGGAACATACAGTAACTTCCATCACTTAGGATGTGGTTCTCAGCCCTATCACAACACAATTCATAATCTGAATGCTCCCGTGAACAATGCCATTCAAACCTCCAGGGAATCTCTTCCACCCGTCAGGCCAGAAAAATTTATGGGTTTTGCCACTGCCAACATCAGATACAGACACTTCCTCAGAATGTGGAAAGGATTTAAGTGACAAAGCAATTAGGTAAAAGACAAGACAAATTAACTTTCCAAATCTTAAGTCTCAACATTAATTCAATAGATTCTTACATGAAAAAAAAAAAAATTCTTTACCAGCAGTGTTAGTTATTCATTTTCCTGCTTCTCTCTTTTTTTTTTTTTTTTTTTTTTTGAGACGGAGTTTCGCTCTTACCCAGGCTGGAGTGCAATGGCGCGATCTCGGCTCACCGCAACCTCCGCCTCCTGGGTTCAGGCAATTCTCCTGCCTCAGCCTTCCAAGTAGCTGGGACTACAGGCACGCGCCACCATGCCCAGCTAATTTTTTGTATTTTTAGTAGAGACAGGGTTTCACCGTGTTGACCAGGATGGTCTCAATCTCTTGACCTCATGATCCACCCGCCTCGGCCTCCCAAAGTGCTGGGATTACAGGCGTGAGCCACTGTGCCCAGCCTTTCCTGCTTCTTTTATGTTCCAGTTAATGGTTCCAGAAGTACTCACAAATTACTGCCAATTTCACAATACTTGCTGGTGATGACTAAGGAGTATTTTGCCAATATGAAACCATTCATATTATTTTTAAATTTGTGTATATGTAGGTCTAGATGTAATATGCATGAAGTGTAATTCTGATTCTTCATCTTGCAACTAGACTTTGGATGCTAGAATCGTGAATAGTTTATATTTATAAAAACAATATGTGTTAAATAGTTAAAAAAAACTTACATGTTTCAGATTTTTTTAAATTTTAATTTAATTTTCATTTTAACTTTTGAGACAAGCTTTGACTCTGCTGCCCAGGCTGGAGTGCAGTGGTGCGATCCCAGCCCTCTGCAACCTTGACCTCCCAAGCTCAAGCTATCTTCCCTCCTCAGGCTCTCAAGTAGCTAAGGCTACAGATGTGCGCCACCACATCCACCTAATTTATTTATTTATTTTTTTGTAGAAATGGTGTTTCATCATGTTGCCCAAGCTGGTGTCAAATTCTTGGACTGAGGTGATCCACCCGCCTTAGCCTCCCAAAGTTCTGGTATTATAGGCATGAGCTATACCCAGCATGTTTCAGATTTAAATTATTTTTACTTAGAATTTTGATAGCAATTACAGTCTGTATTTCAGCTTTTATTTCAGTAAGTAATTTTGCACAGTTGAGAAAAAATATAATTTTTGAAACACTCATGAAAGATAATTTTTAATATTAGCTAGAATCTTTAATGAAGATATATTCAAATTTCAAATATCTGAGTACATTCAAATACTTTTTTAAAATGCCTTAGATGTTTGAGGTGTAAAAATAAAAGATATGCTAGAAATTAAAAATGGGGAGGTAGAACTAAGGAAAGAAAAAAAAATGAGAGAAAAAATAATAGAAAAATATTCAAAGTGGTGATCATTTAAGTTTAATATTGGAAACAACGAAAGTAAACAGACCGCTGTCAAACACGATCCAAAACAGAATGTGAGAAAAAATACGCTAAAAAATCTTAACTCAATGAAGCATAATTTTTTATCAAAATAAAAACAAGCAAGAAAATTATTCTTATCAACTCTACGATGTGAATAAGTCAGATAAAACTCTTGCAACTTCATACTAAACAAAGATTTGATTATTGTTTGACAATGAAAAAAACTGATCTAATGCACACTCAGAATTAAAAATTTACACTCTGGCCTTTCTCTTACAAAAAGAAAAGCATGTTTTAGAATTGGTATATTCCAGGTAAAAGAAAGAAAACTCCATGGCTTTACCCTGCTTATTGGACAATGATTGTAGGAAACAGCAGTCACATGTTTCTCACAGCAAGAGAATATATCTCAAACACAATCTGATATGAACTAATGTTTACAACTTTCCATTTGATGAACGTGCAAGAAAATTTAACACTTCATTTTACACCAAAACTATTTCAAATGGAGAAACTGGAGACGAAGAATTTTGTAACTATTGCTATGTTTTGTAATCAATATTCAAAATTAGCATTGATCATGAAAATAAAATACTTGTGACTGGAGAGACCCAGGTTCCTGGTTAATAAAAAACAAAACATCACTTGTACACAAAAGATATGCATGCAACTATTATACTAAAAGTTAAAAAACAAGACTAACTAAACAGCAAACTTATGATAGTACTCAATCAAGTGAACACTGAAAACCTACTAAAAATACAAAAACTAGCCGGGTATGATAGAGGGCCCATGTAATCCCAGTTACTTGGGAGCCTGAGGCAGGAAAATCGTTGACCCCAGGACGGGGAGGTTACAGTGAGCTGAGATTGTGCCACTGCACTCCAGCCTGGGAGGCAAAGGGAGACCCCTTCCCCCCCGACAAAAAAAGACCTTATTTTGATCCTCTGAAAAGAATAAAATTACGTCTCATTATTTTAGCCAAGCAAGTCAAAGTTCTTTAGGGCATTAATCACATATTTCTTTAAAAATAAAGACAAGGTATAGGTTTGAAGGAAATCATTTTGAAACAGTGCTACAGTGGCAAGATATAGAGGTGAAACTTTTTCTTTTAGAAACTTTGGTTACCATCTAAGATGGAGAATTGAAAATGAGATAATGATTAACAGGTAATAAAGTAGTGAAATCATACATAAAATAAATGCCTATAATAAAAGTGAATATTACTTTATTCAACTAGATTATAACAAGAACAAAAGTTACATGTAACAATATTCTTGATTTGTACTGATGAACCTACTAGAATAGGGAAACCAGGAATTGATGAATTCTCCCCCTGCTGTGAAAAGCACAAGTTCTGTCTTAAGCAAAAAACTACAGAAACTGCTTTCAATGAAGGAATTGATTTAAAAGACTGTCTAGAGTAAGCCTTTAGTAAAGGCACTAATATGATTGGTAAATTAAAAAATATTAATGAACCAGAATTGTGGCCAAATATTTAAAAGCATTACTTGTGCTATACAGCATTGCAGTTTGAATTTGTTTCCAGGGGACACAGGCTCATGTCAAAAGTGAGTGACATTCAAAAAATATTCATATATAATTTTAAGATTATATATGGAATGTCTTGGTAAAACACATATCAAATTTGATCTCACAGATACCCTGAGATACGTGATGGAAACACTGACTAAATGTTCTTAGAATAAGTAGATTTGATCTAGACAAGATATGAAATGCACTAGATGAGCTAAGCAAAACAACAGACAATCCCCATATAAAGAGTGTGTGGTCTGTGGTCTTTGATATTAAAAACTGACTTTTGGCCGGGTGCAGTGGCTCACGTCTGTAGTCCCAGCACTTTGGAGACTGAGGTGGGTGGATCACCTGAGGTCAGGAGTTCAAGACCAGCCTGGCCAACATAGTGGCCCGTGTCTCTAATAAAAACACAAAAATTAGCCAGACATGGTGGCGGATGCCTCTAATCCCAGCAGTAATAAAAACTGGTTATGCAACCACATCACAATGTACTTACAATGTAAAGTTTTTGTTGCATTTCCTAATCAAAGTAATGCTTTAAGTATTTTGTTGACAATTTCAGCTGCTATTGCCTCTGTAGAGAGAAGTTTTTCCAATTAAAATTAATTTTTAAAATAACTACAAAGACTCAGGAAATAATGTCTAATGTGACATTACTGTCAATTGACACAAATTTTGTGAAAAACTGAATTAAACAAAATAATTTTTATTTAAAACATATGAAAAATAAAATTTTCACTGAAACATTATCATTCCATAAACAGAATAGCCAGATATTCCCAATAAAAATAAAATTCAGTTATCTCTGATGTTTTGCCAGCTTTAGCCATATATAAAACCATAGCTTTTACATATTTTTCAATTTTGTAGTTATATAGCTTTGTCAGGGTAGGATAGAGTTAATGGTTTCCTAATTTATGACTTTAAATATATATTTTTTATATATAGTACAATATATATGTACTCCTCCATCAATATTCTTGCCCTAGACTCCAGATATTTTAGGGCAAGACTTTATATCAGAGAAGATATAGTCAAAAGTTAGTTCTTTAAAAATACTAATAAAATGGACCTTGATGAGATCATTCAAATAAAAAGAGAAAGCTCAAATATCCGTATTATGAATAAAAACAGGGGCATCACTACAGACCCAACAGACATCAATATCTCATGATTATATGTCATAATTACATCTCATAAGAGATAATCTGAATAACTTAAAACAAATAAATTTTAAAATTTGGATGAAATGGACAAATTCCTTGAAAAATAAAATTTACCAAAATTGCCAAAAGAAATGGAAAACCTAAATAGTATTATAATTTTAAAAATTAATATATAAACCTACTCACAAAGAAGTTCTATGCTTATGAGTAAACGTTACCCAATATTTAGTGAAGAAATTTTGTCAGTCTTCCATAAACTCTTCCATAAAACCAAAAGAGACGGCAAGGTTCAAAACTGACTTTAAATGACTGGTATTACCTTGATATCAAAACCTGACTAGTATATTTTAAGGAAGTAAAATTACAGACCAATCTTACTCATGAACATAAATGAGAATTCCCTACACAAATGAACAAATGAATGTGTACATGAATAAGTGCATAGGCTTATTTCCTGGTTTTTTACAGACCTACAAGAGAAATCACTCAGCCTGACAAAGTAAGGATTTCAATACCAGTCTCGGTTCATATCCTCAAGAACAGCTGTATGCCAAAACGACTCGGTCAAAGAGCTAACAAAGTCAGGACAAACCAACAAGCCTGGTTTAATTACTCTGTGGGAGGTCCAAGTATCGGTATTTTTTTAAAAGCCTCCCAGAGTTCCGGCAGAGATCGCGGTGAGACGCTGAGCGCGGCCATCTCACCTGGAGCCCTCCAACCCTAGGCCAGCGGGCGAGTTGGGGGAGCCCTGGGACAGGCTGGGGTCTCGGCCCTGCAGACACCCCAGAGCCCTCGCTGGGGCTCGCACCGGCCATACCCAGGCCTTGAAGGAGCAACGACCATATTCTTCAACCCACCTTGGTGACCTGATGGTAGCGGCGGCCTCTCCCAGCCCGGACCCCGCCGACCGCTGGATCTCCAGTCCTGCAGGACGCCTCCGCTGAGCCGCCCGGATGCAGAGCCTTTGAGTGGCAGCTGCTGTGGCGGGCCAGAAGCATGGCAGCGGCTGGGAGGACCCTAGGGTGTGGCGGGGGCGGGTCTACGGAGGCCTCTTTAGGCCACAGAGCCACGTAGAACCCCAGCCTGCAGTGACTGCTCTGTCCCAGTTGAACGGGACCTACTGAGTCCTGAGGACAACGGACAAAGGCCTTAGCGGCACAGAACGTGAGCCAAGCCCTGGAGGAGGGTAAGCAGAAGAATCAGTGGCCATCACGGTTGGTCTTCGTTCTACCAGACATCGATGGCACAAGAGAAATGGTAAGATGACAGGCCACAGTTGGCCCGCTGGACATGCCCGCCACCCTTTGGGAAGGTTTACTGGCCGTTTGTAGAAAGCCTGTGTATTTAACGTGAAAAAGCTGCTCTCAACTTCCCTCCAACCTTTTAAAACGTTTTCGGCCGGGTGCGGTGGCTCACGCCTGCAATCCCAGCACTTTGGGAGGCCGAGGCGGGCGGATCATAAGATCAAGAGATCGAGAACATCCTGGCCAACATGGTGAAACCCCGTCTCTGCTAAACATACGAAACTTACTTGGGCATGGTGGTGCAGGCCGATAGTGTAAGCTACTCGGGAAGCTGAGGCAGGAGATCTCTTGAACCCGGGAGGCGGAGGTTGCAGTGAGCCGAGATCGCGCCACTGCACTCCGGCCTGGATGACAAAGCGAGACTCTGTCTCAAAAAAAAAAAAAAAAAAAAGAAAGAAAGAAAACATTTTCCACATCTAGGCTTTCTAGATGTACAGAGGTTGCCGACATGTGACAAGAGTTATAAAGTCACGCATCTTGTAAATTCTCAATTTGTTTAAAAGAAATTATAAAAAAAGTTTTCTGGAGGTGACTTTGAAATGGTTGTTAGACCACCTCTTGAGCGAAGCTTCCATGTTTGTTCAGTGAGTTAGAGGACATAAAACAGAAGACCTCAGAAGGAAGAGAAGGAAGTTCTAGGCCAGTCTGGTCATATTTGAAGACATTTTCATGTTGTTCTAATCTAACCGTTGTTTTGTGCACATTTTATTAATGCTCACTACTGTATATAGAGTTGACTAACGTAAAACAATCCCTTTTATAAAATGCCCTTTTGTTTGTTTTTAGGAAGTCCTGTCTTCTGACTTTGCCAATCCATCTCTTAGAGCTAGACATAGTCATATACTTAGTCTTTGGAATGGTGGAAGAGGGAGAAGAGGGAGGATGAAGGAAAGGGCTTTTTGCTAGTATCTCCAGATCTAGATGATGGTTTAAAATAACTGTAGGTCTGTATGGCATTTTCAGTAAAGTGCTTCTGATTGTTGTAGACGAGTTTTATTATTTGCAACATCTGAGCTTTATGAATGTCCTAGGGTGACAATGTATGATAAAAAAGTAGAGCTAGTGAATTAGCCAATTTGTTAATATTTTTTGTTGTAATTAATGGAAAAGATGCATCTTGGACATGGAATTGTTAAACCACATCTGAGCAGTGTATATCAGGACTTGTTCTTTAGGCTGGCAGCAGAGGGGCAGAATGAAGTATATAGGGAGAGATGTATGCAAATATGTCTATATTTACATTTGACACTAGTGTTTGATATATGTGCAACTCTTTTGGCTGTACTTTAGAAATACAGTAAGTAATTTGATGGAAACATACCTTCTTGCTAATATTTTAACGATATAGATCTGATAAATTCTCTTAGAAGCATTTTAGCGTATCCTGTTGCTTTATGTTTCATTTTAAATTGAGCATTAAGAGAATGCAGTATTTTAATTGGAACCCTGCTAATGTTTTTATCTAGAGGCATATTGTCATTTGGGTCTTCTATGAAATTTTTTTCCCAAGAAAGGGAGGATTGCATTTTTTCTAACAGATGGAGTTGGTGTAATGTATATTGCTGGTTATCAGAATACTCATAGCTTTAAGATTTTGAATTGATAAATATTCATAATGTGTGAAAAGGCATGATACATACCATGTGACCTCAAGTCCATAAAACTGGATGTTGTATCTACACACACAGGACCTAGAAGGACATGTGAAACTAAATTGCTTGTGATTGTGGATGACTTTGTTCTTTGCTTCTAGTATTTTTCTGTTTCCTATAATGCACACATTAGCTTTTAAAAAGTGAAGGTTATTTTTAAAAACCTGTAAAAAAAAAAAAAAATTCCAGGTGGCTCTAAAGCATAAGGTTGAGAGCCACTGGGGTAAGTTGCTGAGCCTGGTATGTAGTTAGTATTTATTCTAAGTGCAATGGAAAGGCATTATAGGGGTCAGGGAGAGACGTGACATGATCTAATTTACCTTTTAAAGCTGAGGCTTTGTGGAGAGTGGACTATGGAGGGTGACAGCAGAAGCAAGGCACTGGTTAGGAGCCAATTGGGAGGGTAAAGGGATTCAGGATACATGGCAGGCATGGGATATATGGCAGGCATGGGATATATGCCAGTCATGCTGACAACAGAGGTCCTGGGAGTGAAGGACAGAGAACTCCTAGAGTCTGGGAATCTTTAGCAGTACCAGGCACAGAGCTCCTGTAATTTCATGTGTCAGACAGTAATCTCTGCCACCCCTTCCTCTGGCAACCCCTACAGCTTCCAGCAGGGCAGGTACCTGGTAAAGGCATATACAGATGGCTAGAATGAAGCAACCTCTCTGGTGCAATAAACCTCCAGGCTCTGCGGAAGCCCAGGTCTCCTGTGTGACTCTGATAAATTCCTTCCGTTCTCTGGCCTTTGTAAGACAGAAATTATATTTTCCACTGCCTGCCTTAAGTGCAGAGGTATTTTGAATATCCAGGACAGCAATGCATAATGACAGTTAATAACAGTTTTTAAGCACAACCACCCTGCAAGGTAGAGATTGTTAAAATAATCTTACAAACATCAGAGCTGAGAGATTAAAGTAACCACCTGAGGCCAACCTGCTATCAGTGCTTATGTGGGGTTTTGATCCAAGCCAGTTTTACTTCAAATTCTAGATTCCTTTCACCACAAGATGTTGAAGTTGCAACATATTAGATGATGCATTAGCAAGGTGGCAGGGAAACTATTACATTCTTTCATTGTACTCATACTAAGTTGGTGGGATTCTTTTGAAAAGCAAATTGGTAGTAAGTATCAAAATCCATAAAAGTGTTTCTACCCCTTCACCATATTGAATTTATTCTGAAGAAAGCAATTTTGAATTATAAAAAGGTGTATACCTAGAACTTTTAATTCTGCATCATTTGTAACAGCAATAAATTCACAGTAACTTAAATAGGGGACTTGTTAGGAAAAAAAAAAAAAAAAACTATGGTGTCAAAGGAGTACTATACAGTAATAGCTCTCCGTGAAGGATGATTTTGCCTCCCCCTAGCCCCAAGAGACATTTGACAATGTCTGAAAACATTTTGATTGTCCCAACCTGGGGAGAAGAGTGAGTTCTATTGGCACCTGATGAGGAATGACCAAGGATACTGCCAAACATCCTGCAATGTATAGGACAGCCTCCCAAAATGTCAATAATGCAGAGGTTGAAAAAACCCCTATTATGCAGAAATTCAATATGATTAATGAAGATTTTATGACTTAATAGAGAAAAAGTAGAATTCCAGATTTGGGTCACACCGTGATTACAACCATCGAAAACCTTATCTTGCATAAGATACAGCAGATGAAAACACAGGAAACTGAAAAAAAAATACATTGATGGAAGCAGAAATAAATCTCATTCTTTGAAAAGTTTTCTTTAATGATGTTGTTTTTTCCAAGGAAAAATTTGGAAAAAAAAATGAAGTACAACATGCTATAAATACCTGTTGTCATTGTTGTTATCCAGATCAAACATTGTACCAGCACATTTTTGTGCTCAATTAATTCTTCTCAAGGAAAGAAAGAATTTTGTTTGTTTGTTTTACAAAAGTTATGTGAACAGATTAAGATCAAAAGTGGAATTTTTAGAAAGTCATGCAACTGTCATATCCATTACGTTGAAAGACTCCTTCTGATGCAAGGAACACAAATCAAACTGGAACTAGCATACACAAGAAAAGACATATTGGTTCATGTGACTGGGGGAAAAATGTCTGGCATCAAGTCATGTGCACCCAAAAGCAGAAACAGTGCTATCTGCTGCTTGGTATGCTCTGTGCCTTTGCTCTCTTTCACTCTCTGACTACCCACTACATAATTCATTCTCTGAGTGTGGTCCTCATCCTCTATTGCATATTGCTTTCTCACTGGGAACACAGGTGACACAAATGTTTTGATGGCACACATGCTCCAGTAAATTCCTGGTAGAGGATACATGGGAGGTAAAATTCTGAGAACTTGCATTTCTAGAATTCGTCGGCCTCCCAAAGTGCTGGAATTATAGGTGTTAGCCACTGCCCAGAAGTTATTTTATGATATAACTCTTTTAATCTCAGAGTTAATAAATAATCTGCTAAGACTTACTGAGGACTTTTTTTCCATAGGATCACAGTAGAAAACTGTAAGAGTGGTACTGGGAAGGGTCACTATCTTGAGAGGAAAAATGCTGGTGGGACCTTGGCATTTGCAGTGAGAAAGAAAAGCTGAAAGAAATGCAAACATTCATTCAAAAGCTGCCCAAATTCTCAATTTCCTCATTATAAAATAGGGCTAAAATGGGACTAGAATAGAGCTTAAATGTGTCATAAAATGTTTGTACCTGGAACTGAACATTCATTGCCTCATGTAATACACTAAGCAGAGCCAGGCACCTAGAAGTCATCTGCAGTAAATGTTCCCATTGTTCCCAAATCTTGGCTCCCTTTCTTGTGAGATGATTGCTAGACACTCATGGCCATGTGACTTGAGTACTTTTCTGTAAGTGGGGTATGCAAGCCCATGTCAGGCTCACCCACGAGACTCAGTTGAGTCCATGGGATGTGAATGGAAATGACAGGGAAAAGCATGAGGGGCAATGCAAGTTTTTTCCAGTTCTTTTGTACTTTCCCTGCATCATCACTTTTCTTGAATCTGGGCTTCTCCTTCAGCTGGTTCCCAGATGAGAAGACATGGAGCAGCACCTCAGCTAATCCAGAGTATTCTTGAAACAGAAACAAACCTACATTTTGTAAGCCACTGAAGTATGAGGGTTACTTGTTACCATGACAAAGCTGATTAATACCGAGTCCCACATATAGCTAACAAGGAAAAGCAGGAGGAATAGGAAGGTGACAGTGTAGAACAACAGGAGGAGGGGGCAAGAAAGATGGAAAGGAGGAAGATGATGATGAGGAGGAAAAGGAGATTTTTAGTATCTCTTGTTGCCTAGAATCATGTTAATGTCTGTGAGAAATAAAAGACCAAGGTTAGGATATATATGTTGCCCTTTAGAAGATGAAAATCTAGTTGGAGAGGAACCACAGACGAATAAAATGTCCTAGTCACAGTGATAGCAGAATTTAAGGACCAAGCATGCTCCAGACCAAAGGCTGCAGAAATTCTAGCTGTAGAGGGATAACTGTTAGAAGGGTAGAGAGAACTGAAATAACTTGAACTGAGCATTGAAGGATGCATAGCACTTGAATGTTGAAGAAGAGGGGAGGTCAATGTAGGCTGAGCAAAAAGCACAGAGTGTGGGGTAGTGGGGAAAGCCAAGGGGAGAGGCCACAGCCAAAGAAGACATTCTTGGCTTGAGGATGCCATGACTTCTCCTGAGAGTCATCCCAAGAACCTGTACCTCTTCATCAGGAATGTATCAAGACCTAAGACCCACCTGTCTTTTTGATGGATGAAGTGAGGTTAATCAATCAGAAACCTGCACATGTGAGCCGAGCCACAGAGATGCATGAGACTTTGCCATGCAAACCCTAAGGGGTGCTTAGAGCAGCTGCTGGTTGCCCTAGATGTACAGCTAACTGGTTGTGGAGTCTTGACCGGGGGCGTGTCTTTCTGACCCAAATCACCCACAAAGTCTGACTGGATTTCTGAAGAATGAGCCCAGAGTTTCCATTTTTGGAACACCTCTGTGATTTCCTTAAAAAAATCAAACCTCATGGTTTGAGCGTATTGCATGTAACCAGTAAGTGTTAGAAGAGGGTTTTGCAGAGCTGAGATGCAAACAGATGCTGACCTTTGTTCTCTCAGGCAAATACTCCCTGTTTGCTCTTTCCTCTGGAATTTCCCACATACTGTGCTGACCTTCACCAAGGGATAGTAGGCTCTTAAAAATTCTGACTTGCCCTAACTTGTTCATAAAGGAATTCATGGCAGCTGCAGATCTCCATGCAGCTCAATTATAGTTTTGTTTCAATGAGAAAATTGGGCCAAAGGAAAAATAAAGTGGGCAAAAGAGATAAAACAAAGAATAAGACACAATACTAAGGAGAGAGAGGACCTCAAATTTTACAGTGTGCCTCCTGTGGCAAATCCACAGAGGGTAATATGGGTTACAAGTTTTCCGTTTTCTAAAAGAACAGATGCCAGGTGAAGTCCAGGTTGTCCTGGTACTGAAATCAGGGAGAACTTTCCTCCACCCCAATGTACCAGGTTGGAATGAACTCCACTTTTCATAATGACCCACAATGAATACAATAGCAGGTTTCGGTTCCTCAATATAGACTAACAACACATGCCAAAGTTCCATCAATCAAATGAATTATTTGAAAGATCAAGTCAATTCAGCCCAGTCTGCAACCATCTGGTGGTACCTCTTGATGCAAGGATAGTGTGTAGAATATGGAAAAAGAGATGAATGGCTTATCCTTCAATCAATCTTCTATGAACATTATTTCTTTTTTTAAAAAAATGAGCTTCTGATAAGAATAGAGCTGCTGAGTTTGAAGTTATACTACCAGGCAAAAACTTGAGATTCACACAATGTATTGTTCTTGTTAAAGGAAGACTGGATATGCTTTGGCCATAAGCCAAGTGAAGGGTGGGGGCTTATGTCCTCTTTTGCCAGTTTAAGGAGTCTAATCAGGATTGGAGCCAGCACGAAAATTCACTGAACCTCCACCCAGAAGAGGGCCAACAAGAGCAGCAATGTTTCCCACATGAACTTGTTCTGCATCTATTTCATCCTGTGGCAAAGTTCCAAACGTTGTATGTCATAGAGATCAGCCTCTAGCATTTTAGCCTAGAAAATGTTCAAAGCAGCTATTACTAATTGCCCACTAAGACTACAAAACATTTAATAAACCACCCAGGACATTCTAATCGTAATACCAGTTCACAGCTAAAAAATATTGTGTGGCCTAACCAAAATGAGCTATGCACGATTACCTTCTTAAGTCATAAAATGAGAGTGCTATCGTGAGAAAGAAGGGGGAAGACTGTACCAATGTTTTTAAAAGATTTGGATATCACTATGAATTGTTATCATTGAAAATAGTTACTTGTCCCCACAAAGTCTTCTGATGATATGAAAAGAAAGTTCTAAAGAATTCTCATTTTCTTTCCCCTTCGTGCCCCACTGTCTACAGCTCACTCAGCTTACCCATTAAACCCAGAGGATCTGTTTCACTTTTTCCTTCCCACACAAACATCACAGTAACAGTCTGGCCTTCCCAAACCACCACTGGCAACTTCAACTGAACTGATTATATATCAGTTAACTCTAGGAGACCAGCTCTGATCCCAAGACACTGTGACATTGACTCCATTGGAAGTCACAGCCTTTACCTGCCAACCTGGACTTATCCTATAGGCAAGTGAAGGAACGTTTCTTTTCTTATTCATCTGAAGCAACAAATTTGGGACACAATTCAAATTAGCCTTAAGTTCCTTAATTGGGAAGGATTCGCCTTATAAGTTAGTTTATAAATTCCCCATGACACCTAATAGAGTATTGCATACACAGTAGGGGCTTGACAATAATTGCTACCATTTGGCACACACTGTCTTTATTCCAGGAGCTGTACTTGAAGCTCTACATAATTATTTCATGCGTACATTTTGTCATTCATTCTAACTCTCCTAGAAAGGTATTATCCCCATTTTTAAGATGGAGAAATAAAGGGTCTGGCAAATGCATTGACTCATCTAAGACAATACAGCTAGTAAGTAGCAGAGTAAACTTTGATCCCAAGACTGACCCATGCAAAGCCTAAACTCTTTCTATTTCATAGGCTGTTTGCCTATAAACCTTTCATTCCTCCAGTGACTGTTGTACCAATTATGGAAGTCACAGATGGGCAAACTTTGGCTCACTATATCATATAAACTACCTAACAAAGTCCAGCAACAATATAGATCATGAAGTAGTGAGTATCATCACAGTAATGTCTTTCTGGCTGAGATAGAGAGGATCATTACTCTGGTTGAAAAACTGGACTAGATGATCTCAATATCTAAAATAAAAAAGCAAAGACTGAGAGTCATATTCTGACCCACAAGGCCAAAGTTAAATTCCAGGTTCTTTTCATTTCAGAAATGCATATTAAGTGCCTCACATATGAGATACTATGTTTCAGAAGACAGAGACAAAAGAAAAGACGCACTTACCAGTATGGGAGAAGTATTATTATTTAAGCTAGATATTGAAGAGAAATAAGATTTTAGAAAATTGAGGTAGAAAACGTTTGAAAGTTATACCTCGTAGCAGATGAAAAGTATAGGGGTATTCAAACATAGGAGGATGAGAAACTATAGAAAAAGTTTAGAGAAATAAAGATACTTCACAGAATATAGCGGAAGGGAAGCATTGAAAGGTAAATTGAAGCCAGGTTTTATAGGGCTTTGAATGACTAAAAAATCTGGATTTTAGGCTGGGTGCAGTGGCTCATGCCTGTAATCCCAGGACTTTGAGAGACAGAAGTGGGTGGATCACGAGGTCAAGAGATCAAGACCATCCTGGCTAACGTGGTGAAACCCTGCCTCTACTAAAAATACAAAAAGTAGCCGGGCATGGTGGCGCATGCCTGTAGTCCCAGCTACTTGGGAGGCTGAAGCAGGAGAATTGTTTGAACCTGGGAGGTGGAGCTTGCAGTGAGTTGGGATCGTACCAGTGCACTCTAGCCTGGAGAGAGGGAGACTCTGTCTCAAAAAAAAAAAAAAACCAAAACGACAACAACAACAAAAAATCCAGATTTTAGTTGATTGCATTTGGGAACTATTGAGACTTTAGAACAAGACAGTGATTTGTTCATGGCTGTGGCTTAAGCAGATCAATCTGAATCCTCAATAAAATATTAACAAATAGAATCCAACAATGTATAAAAAGAATTATACACCATAACCAAGTGGAATTTATCCCAGGTATGCAAGGCTGGTTCAGCATTTGAAAAATCAATATAATCCACTGCATCAATAAGCAAAAGAAAAAAAGTCATATGATATCAATTGATAAAGAAAAGGCAATTGGCAAAATCCAACACCCATTCATGATAAAACTCTCAGCAAATTAGAAATAGAGGGAAACATCATCAACTTCATAAAGAACATCTGCAAAGAACCTGTAGCTAATATCATATTTAACAGTGAGAAACTGGATGTTTTTTCCTAAGATCAGGAATAGGAAGGATGTTCAATCTAATAACTGTTTTTCAACATCGTACTGGAAGCCCTAGCTACTGCAGTAAGATAAAGAAATAAAGGGTATACAAATAGGAAAGGAAGAAATGAAACTGCTTTATTCACAGATGAAACATAAATAGATCAATATGGCACGGAGTATAGGAGAGAGAGTGTGGAACTAATAAGTCCTTAAGCTCATGCTGGAGTAGAGACCTGCCAGAGCCCACATTAAAAACTACAACAGCAAGTAAACAAAGCCAAACTCCCAGTTTAAATAGCAACCTTGAGCTGAGTTGATGTGGATGCTGAGGCACCTGGATAGAATGTACAGAATTGTGCTAGATGTCAGGGATCTATCTTTTCTGTGTAGGCCAATTTCACTGCACTCTCTTCACTCCTCATCCACCGCAAACATTGATATCTCTTCTGAGTATACAAGGGACATGACATGATAGCTGAAGTTGGGTAGTAGTAAGCTGCTTTATAATGGCAATGTATTGATTTCATCTTCCTTATCTTCTGGAAGGCTCAGCGCAAGAAACTAACATAACACCAGAAACAAAAATGCCCATAATACAATCTGACATTTCCATATTTCCTTGATGGTTTCCAAGTGAATATGCCCTTCTATAGCCTTCAAACTAAAGCAGAAAGTTTCAGAGCAATTCAATCGATGAAAATGCAGTTAAGTGCCAATAATGTGTAAGACCCAATAGAGAATAAAAGGAAGTTTAGACAAATATAGTGTGGTAAAAGAGAAAAAGCAGAAAATTTAGAGTCAGATGAACCAACCTGAGTTTTGAGTCTTGCATCATTACCTTCAGTTGTGTGACAAGCAAGTTTCTTAATCTCTGAGCTCTCAGCTTTCTTACTTTTGCAATGAAAATGATAATGCTAACCTGAATGCTGTGAGGATAAAATGGCAAAATGCACATGAACTTGGCTGGCTGCAAATGCTAAACAAATGTTCAGTTTGTTTATCCAATTAATAAAGGCCAGTTGGCAAAGTCTACCCATGAGAGCATTAAATATCCAAAGTAGATGAAGAGTACAGGAAATATAAAGAGCAGAGGAAGAAGTCTGTGGGCTGGAATGAACAAGAAAGGCATCCCGAAAAATATGAGATTCCAGCTGAGTCTTAAAGGAGTCAGAGTAGAATTCAGAAAGAGGAGGCAGGAAAGGAGAGTCACTGTCATAAAGGAGGCACTCAAAAATAGTTACTGAATGAGTAAATGAAAGCATACAGAAACAAACAACAACAACAACAACAACAAATTAGAATATCTAAGAAATAGTCTAGAGGCAGTGTGCAGACCAGAGCCTAAAATTAAAGATAGTTCTTGATGCTGCAGAACTTTTGTTTAAATGAGTTTTCTGTGAGTGCCCATATGAACACTTTTCTAAAGATGGGCATTTCTGTTCCTAGAATCTAAGATCACTTGTCTGTAGAAATCACACTGTGGCTGGTTTGACCCCTGTACTGTGCTATCTCTCTGACCTATCTGTGACCTATACATTTTGGTGAATACATTTCCTGTAGCCCCAGTGGGACAAGATAGTTCATGCACCTGCTGACATATTTAGACACATATTATCTTAACAGCCACTGTTCTCTCTTGATAACCACCACATCACCTAGATTGCTAAAGTCAGCTTCCTTCACAAACCACAGTGTAAAAGATTCTCATGGGAAAAGAAAAAAAAAAAAGATGCCAATGTAACTTATGACTTTGGTGCTTGTGTTTTCAAAAGGAAGCTTTCAGGTAAGAATAATACTAAAAGGGACTTAGGAGTAGGGGTCTCAGCAGAAATGCAGAGGGAGAGACTGACAGCAGGCAGAAGAGGGGAACAGCAGAAATTGATGGAAACAACCCAACAGATTTGGACTCCAACTTAGGATCTGTCATTAAATCTTTCTGTGATCTTGGGCTTTTTGTGAAATCAGAAAGTTGATAGATGTGATCTCTAAGAATCTTGCTGGGGATCTAGAACTAGAAATACCATTTGACCCAGCAATTCCATTACTGGGTATATACCCAAAGGATTATAAATCATTCCATTATAAACACACATGAACACATATGTTTATTGCGGCACTGTTCACAATAGCAAAGACTTGGAACCAACCCAAATGCCCATCAAAGTTAGACTGGATAAAGACAATGTGGCACATATACACCATGGAATACTGTGCAGCCATAAAAAAGGATGAATTCATGTCCTTTGCAATGACATGGATAAAGCTGGAAACCATCATTCTCATTAAACTAACACAAGAACAGAAAACCAAATACCACATGTTCTCACTCATAAGTGGGAGTTGAACAATGAGACACATGGACACAGGGAGGGGAACATCACACATCAGGGCCTGTCAGGGGTGAGGGGCTAGGGGAGGGATAGCATTAGGAGAAATACCTAAAGTAGATGATGGGGTGATGGATGCAACAAACCACCATGACACGTGTATACCTGTGTAACAAACCTGCACGTTCTGCACATGTACCCCAGAACTTAAAGTATAATTAAAAAAAAAAAGAAATAACTACACGGAAAAAAAAAAAAAAAAAAAAGAAAAAAATAACCGGAAAAAAAAAAAAGAATCTGGCCGGATATTCTAGGACTACAAGCAAAAGAGTCCTTATTTTCTGTGCTGGGAAAAGGCAAGTCAAGCTCAACTTTTCTTTTTTGGGGCTCTGTAGTCCCCCTCCCAGAGGGGGACTAGTCAATAACCCAGAGAAGTAACTGACATCATTATAAAATCAATGGATAACTCAAGTTGGGTTGAATCAGAAGGTCTATTTTTTTCTGTTATTTTCACTCTCCCAGGCTTAACTGGAATTTCTCATCAAGTTCTAACCCCAGAAACGTCATTATGAGCACCATACTTTAAGCCAGACATTGACAAACCAGACTTTGTCCGGAGAAGACTAGCCAGAATGGCACGGGTCTGAGAATCTTGTCTAATGAGAAATAAACTAGAAAATAAGATGTTCAGGCAAGACAGGAGCAGGCTTGGGGAAAGCATAGCATCAACCATAAGCAGCTGAAGGATGGACAGAGAAAATCAGTATGTTCAGTGTTACTCCACAGGCAGAACAGAGGGCCACCAGAGGAAGCTCCAGAAAGGCAGATGACATTGCCACTAGAAAAACTTGCCCACAATTAGAGCAACCAAGGGTAGCTGATGGAGGTAGTGACCTCCCTGTCTCAGGAAAGGTTCTAGCTCAACAGGCTCCATGCCCATCTTCCAGGAGAACTCAGAAAGTATACGGTCAGCAGGATAAGGGATCGAAGTGTCCTTTCCAAGGCTAAGATTCTAGGATTCTACCTTGGAGTAGACTGTGAAGCAAATATTGGTCACTTTACTTTCTAGCTGTTTTGTTTTGCTGCAACTTGCCTAAGTTGTTGTAAACTGAATCCCATGATGTGTGACTGTATATTACGGCTTTTCCATGGGTCTTCAAGGGAGCAGGGACACCAAAACTTTTGATTTAAAGTTCCCCTGGCTTCTGTCTCCTCTCCCAAGCAGAAGTCCCACCAGTGTGATCAGAAATAAAACACTTCAGGTGCAACAATAATTATTATTCAAATCAATTACCCCCTTTGCAAAGTGACAAGTGCAACTTTGGATTTTTCTAATCAGAGCATTATAGAGAGCAGCCCACACTTCTCTTGCTATACAGAGAAGAGTAAAACACAGTCACCTTTCCACAGCACCTGAGTGGACCTAACACAGGGCAGTGAAAGTGATGCAGAACAAACTTCAAAGCATCCAGGAGCACAGGTGACCTCAGGTGAGACATCCAGGAGACAGGGAACAACTGACAGTGGCCCCTGTTTTGATGGTTTCAAGTTTCTTTGCCCACTTTCTGAGTCCCTTAAATCCTAGCTTTCCTTCCTCAAAGTGTTCCCTAATTTGCACCCAAAACATTTCTCTTCAAGAAATCATTAAATTTAGCATTTAATGACAAACTAGACTTTGTCCAGAGAAGACCAGCCAGAATGGCAAGGGTCCGAGAATCTTGTCTAATGAGAAATAAATTAGAAATTCAGACCATAATTAAATCATTTAATTTCTAATAGGGAATTAACAGAAATAACCTAGCTCTCTGCAGAGGAGCATTTCATTAAACTCTGAACTGCTCACACATTATGCAACTGTGAACAAGGCTCATTTAAAAGTCCATGAAGCTTCTAATGTTCTCACCACAAAATATAGTAAGTATTGAGGTGCTGGATATGTTAACTACTTTTAATTGTTGCACATTGTATTCATAAATTGTAATATCACCTTGTACCCCATAAAATTATACAATTATAAATTGTCAACTTGCAATTAAAACAATAAAATCCAGCCAGACATAGTGACTCACATTTCTAATTCTAGCATTTTGGGAGACCAGGGTGGAAGGATTACTTGAGTCCAGATGTTTGAGACCAGCCTGGGCAACATAGTGAGACTCCATCTCTACAAAAAATTAAAAAATTAGCCAGGCCTGGTGACATGCATCTATAGTCACAGCTACTCAGGAGGCTGAAGTGGGAGAAACACTTGAGCTTAGGAGGTCAAAGCTACAGTGAGCTGAGATTGTGCCACTGTGCTCCAGCCTGGGTGACAGAGCAAGACTCTGTCTCAAATAAGTAAGTAGATAATCAATCAATCCACGAAGCAACTGTATAAAAATGCCAAGGTGGAAAATGAAAAGGGAACTATGCATATTGTAGGCTCATGACCCCATAAGATATGCGTGCATGTGTACAAATACATAAAAGGAAAAAAAATTTTAAGACAAGTAGTTAAAACAATATTAGGGGAAACTTATTTGAAGGACACCCTCTTCCCTTTCTCCCTATAGACATCTATTTTAACTTTCCATTAAATTCTTAAAACTGTATGCATGGCAAGTAATAACTTAAACAAATATTTGATTATTTCAGCATTATTATTATTTTTTTTGCCAGCATTACCTTTTAGAGCCCAGTTTCCTTCCTGCAAAACACACTCATATGTAAATTGGGGCTGGTTTGGTTCATCTGATTTTTATTTGAAGTTGCCACAGCCTGTTCACTCTGAAGGTTTCATGTTTGGGAGAAACTTCATAACAAAATGGCAATCAGCCTAATGCTTCGTTTTCTTAGCCAAGAAAGGATCTAAACCCTTCACACAATAGGAAGAGGCATGCCAGCCCAGGTACTTAAACTAACATTAGCATTCACCAAAAATATACTGATGCACCACACTCCCACTCTCACAGTGCTGTGAGCTCAGGCTTCCTTTGGGACATAGCTAGGGCTCTGTTTCTTATTCAGACCTTCACATCCAGCAGACCCTGTACCCCAGTTCTGCCCCTGGAATGGGACCCCCAATTGCCATGTGCCCAGCTGAGTTCTAGCCAGAGAGTCCAGCTCCCTAGACCCCATCCCTGTCTTCTGGTGTACACAATTCTAACATGCATATGGCCACAGGTGGCCTTCAAGATAGCACCCCTCCCCCAACAGTGTTCCTAAGTTATTGTCACCCTAACTTACCCCACAATCTGACAACTGGAGGGATCCCTAACACCTTGAAGGAAACCTAAAGAACTTTTACCAATAACCTCAATATTGCAGATCAAGGCCAATGCATACCTCACCTCTCTCCCACCTCCCTGGAGAAAACAGTGTCTAGAAATACATGGACAGGGGCCCCAGGCTGCACACATCCCCCACAGGGCCCAATGCCACCTGTTTGGTGTTCCCAAAAGCTTTTTCCAGATAGAGCCACACAGGCCATTCTAGTCCCTTAAATCCTAAACCTTCAACTGGGTTTATACATTGTATCAATTTTACTGGAGTTGTTAAGCATTTCATTATATGGAAAAAGTCACCCTGTGTTGGCCTAATAGACTCTCCAGACTAATACTGGCCCTCTGATACCTGTCCCAGCTCTATTCAGATTAAGACTGGTCCTTCCCCAAACTCCCGCCCACACTGGCTCTCCCTCTGCCCATGTCTGCTTCCTGTGGGTCACACTGAGTGGCAGCCCTAAGCCACCAATTTTTCTCTAATTAGCCCTGCTGTCTCCCCTTTACTGAACTGAAAGCTCCCTCTGGGAAGACCTGGGTCAAGGACCAGAGAAACTGGCACTGGATGGGGGCACATAGCAGGTGCTCCCTAGAGACTTGGGGAATGAAACTGGGTCAGAGACATTACCAGACACCCTGAAAGCCCTTAATAGCCTAATAGGAATGTCATCCCTGAGCTCCTCTGTAACACCTGATTCAAGTAATTTGTCATATAGTGTCTCCCAGTTAATAGCTTCTGGAATGTGGCTGGTAGGCATATTCCCCTTTGCCAGATCTTCTGTGCATATCTGAAATATAGTACAAGTCCTCTAACCACAGAGGAATGTTGAAAGTTGAAAACATTATGTAGCACATGTTGGCCCTGCCTCTGCCCTCCCTGCCTTCTGGGTACCCACAACCCCTGGGCACCTACTGCCACTTGAGCCCTCATAATCCCCGAAGCCCACTCTCATGTCTCCCCAGCTCACCCCAGTATCTCCAGGTCTCCTGCTTTAACAGCCAGTGTCCCCTCAAGTCTCCTTCCACACCTCTTCATCCAACCATGGCTATGTTTTTCCATTTGTATATTTCTGAGCAACAGAGGCAAGAACTCATTCCAGCCTCCCTCCAGGTTCCAACTAATGACTGCATAGAACAGAGAAGATCCTTAAGTTGATTTTCCACTGATTAAACTGGGACAGAAGTTGTTCAAGATTCTGGGGGAAACTGCCCCATGTACATTACACTGGAGGCTCATCCCTCAGCTCTGAACCCCTTCCTGGTCTCAGAAGTGGGGACAGAGACCCAGGGAAGCATGGGGCTTCCAAGACACTGAGGTGACTCTGGCTCAACCCTTGTCACGTGCCTTGGAGGGCCCCTCACCATGTGAGCACTCATAGCAGCACATTCTCATCTTTGCAATACCTGGGAAGCATGTATTTTTTAACAAAGGAAATCCAGAGAGTCAGGCTTGAATATCTCCAAATGGACCCTCAGCCCTTGGAAACCTGTCTGCAGCTCAGCTTGAAAGGAGACTTTTCCCCTCAAGAGCTTAGCATTCATGAAAATAAATTTTGTTCAGAAACTTGAAAACTATTTCAATTGCAGAAAAATATGTCCAAAGTTTTCTCCATGTGAATACACATACATGAAGGTACACACTCATTTGAAAAACTGGGGGAAAAGGCAGCTCAAAGAAAATCTGCATATTGTTAAAAAATGTAAATCAAGGCCAGAATGATGGCTCATGCATGTAATTCCCAGCACTTTGGAAGGCCAAGGTGGAAGGCTTGCTTGGGGTCAGAAGTTCAAGATCCTCCTGGGCCACATAGCAAGACTCCATCTCTACCAAAAAAAGACAAAACTTCACCAGGCATGGTGGTATGTGCCTGTAGTCCCAGCTATGTGGGAGATCGCTTGTGCCCAGGAGTTCATGGCTACAGTGAGCTATGATTGTGCCATTGCACTCAAGCCTGGGTGACAGAGCAAGACCTTGTCTATTAAAAAGAAATGTAATTCCAATTTCTTCAGGCACATATAAATTCAGCCTACTTAATATTCGCTGGTATGTGTCTTTCAACAAGTGTGTCCATTCTTCTAAATTGCCAAATTTACTGACATAAAGCTGTTTATAATATCCCTTATTATCCTATTAATAGTGATATTACCTCCCTCATACCTGGTACTGGTTGGTCATGTTTTCTTTTAAGTTTGGCAAGAGGTTTATCATTTCTCTTGACCTTCTCTCAGAATTAGCTTTTGATTTTCTCTATTGGTTCTGTGTATTTTTGTTCACAGATTTGCACTCTGATCTTTGTAATTTCCCTTCTTCTGCTCACATTTTTGGGTATTATTTGGTCTTTTTATTCTGCTTTTTTAAGGTGAAAGCTGAAGTCGCTGGAGATCTTTTCTAATACAGTATAGGGGAAAATTTATAGCATGAAAGATGCCTAAGTACAGCTTTAGCTGCAAAGCACTGTGAAATCCTGTATTATCATTTTCATTCAGTTTTAAATATTTCTAATATCTTTTTTCTATGACTTATGTATTTTTTAAAGTATATTATATAGTTTCCAAATAGTTGAAGATTTTCCAGATCTCTTTATGGATTTTTCACTTAATTCCATTGTGGTCAGAGAACATAGGATTTGAATCCACCTAAATACATTGAGACTTGTTTTATGGCCTAGAATATATTCTATCTTCATAAATTTTCCACATGAACTTGACAAAAATGTGGGTTCAGCTGTTGTTGAGTGGAATGACCTATAAAGTATCAATTTAGTCAAGTTGGTTTATACTGTTGTTCAAGTTTTCTATATCCTTATTGGTTTTCTATTTGTTTGGAATTTTTCTATTCCTTCTTGCAGTTCTATCAATTTTTGTTTCATATATTTTGAAGTGCTGTTATTAGATGCGTAAATGTTTAGGAATATTGCCTCATTGATGAATTGACCCCATTGTTATGAAATGACTATCTCTGGTAATATTCATTATTCTGAAATCTACTATGTTTGACAATATTGATACTAAAGTTGGTATTTTTTTATCCTTTTAAACCCATTCATATATTTATATTTAAAATATTTATATCAGTCTTTAAATATGCAGATTAAGTTTTTGTGGTTAAAATTGGTTTCTTGTGGGCAGCATGTAGTTGGGTTTTGCATTTTTATCCAATGTGACGGTATCTTTTTATTTAGGAGCTTACACTATTTCCACTTAATGTGATTATTGATATGATTGAGTTTAAAGCTACCATCTTGATATTTGTTTTCTATTCATCCCATCTGTTTTCTTTTTCTATCTTCTTTTGGATTGAGTGTTTATGTGATCTCTTTTGATGGCTTATTAGCTAAGCTCCATGGTGGTCACAGTTTATAGAATGTGTGAAATAAGAAGAAAGATGTACATATTAGTCTCTGACCCTGGTTTCTGATGCAGGAACTCCTAAAACCCTTGTAATGCCCTAGGCAATAGGAGTACTAGGAGCATCTTTTGTTCTAATATTTGGTCTTTGAGCCAGGTTCCTGACCCAGAGATCCTAAATCCCTTGGGATTTCCTGGGCAATAGGGGCATCTATTGTTCTAATGAGGTGACCCTTGGTGGGCTCCTGGATGGGGGTTGGTCACCAGAAAGACCACATCAAGATGAGAAACCTGGAACTTTCAGCCCCATCCCCCATCCTCTGGGAGGGGAGAAGAACTGAAGATTGAGTGAATAATTAATCATGCCTATGTGATGAAGCCTCCATATAAAGTACAGGCTTTGTAGAGTTTCTGGAATAGTGAACATATATACTTGCTGGAAGAATGGCACATCCCAACCCCACAGAGACAGAAACTCCTTCACTTGGGACTCTTCTGGACCTCACCTTATGTATCTCTTCATCTGGCTGTTCTTCTGTATCTGTTGCAATGCCCTTTGTATAAGTTTGTAAATGTGTTTTCCTGAATTCTGTGAGTCATCCTAGCAAATGCAAATGGTAAAACCTGAGGAGGGGATCATGGGAATATCCTAAGCCACACAGAAGTTGTGAGTAACCTGGTATCCACTACTTGTGATTGGCATCTGAAGTCAGAGGCAGCATTGTGGGATTGAGCCCTTAACCTGTGGAATCTGTGCTAACTCCAGGTAGATACTGTCATAATTTAATTGAATTATAAGACAGCCAGTTGGTGTCCAAGGGAAAGTGAAGAAATGCCTGGTGGGGGAAAAATCGTACACACACATTTGGTGTCAGAAGTGTTATGAATATAGAGAAAACATTTTGTTTTTCCTGTACAGTATGCATTTTCACTTTCAAGGGTTATTACACTACTTCTCATATAGTAAAAGAACACTTGAACAGCATACTTAACGTTTCTTCACTCATGTCCCTTGTGCTATTGACATACATTTCACTTCTACGGATATTATAAAACACACTATATTTTTGCTTTAAAAGTCTATGCCTTATAAACAAATCTAAATAAGGAAGAAAAAGTCTGTACATTTACCCATGTAGTTACTATTTCTGCTGCTCTTTATTCCTTCATATAGATCCAGGGTTACTCTGGTATCATTTACTTCCTGCTTGAAGAACTTCCTTTTAACATTTCTTACAGTGCAGCTATGTTGTCGATGATTTTTTTTTTCATCTCTTTAAGGTCTGATAATACATTTATTTTGCAAGTGTTTTTGAAGAATATTGTTACTGGGTAAAGAGTTCTAGGTCAGCATTTTTCTCATTACTTTAAAGATGTTGCTCCACTGTCTTCTCATTTACATTGTTTTCAGGGAGCATTCTGTTCTTATCTTTATCGTTTTTCCCTGGTTGCCCAGTTGATCTTCTGTTTATCAGGAGTGTTAGGCAATTTTATTATAATGTGCCTTGGTTTAGTTTTGTGTTTCTTGTACTTGGGTTCATTGGGTTTCAGTGGATTTATAGTGTTTATCAGATTTGGAAATTTTTTACTCATAATGTCTTTAAATATTTTTTACGTTCCTCCTTCTCTCCCTTCCTTGGGGATACCAAAAGCATGTATAATTGATCACTTGAAGTTGTGATCAAGTTCACTGGTATTCTGTTCATTTTTTGTTTCTTCCTTTTTTTCTTAAGAGGTAGGGTCTCACTATATTGCCCAGCCTGGAGTATAGTGGCTATTCACAGGTGTGGTCCCAATATTCATCAGTATAGGAGTTTTGACCTGCTCCATTTCCAGCCTGGGCCACTTTACCCCTCCTTAGGCAAACTAATAGTCCCCCATTTCCAGGAGGTTACCATATGAATGTCAGTCTTAGTGCAGACACCAAGTCGGCATAGTACAGCCCAGAACTCCTGGGCTCAAGTGATCTACCTACCTCAGCCTCCTCAGTAGCTGGAACTATAGGTACTGTGCCCGGCTCTCTGTTTCATTTTAAATTGTTTCTATTACTGTGCCTCAGAAGTTAATTAATCTTTTGTGCTGCAATTTATAATCTGCTGTTATTTCCATCTAGTATATTTTTTCATATCAGACACTATAGTTTTTACTTCTGTAAGTTCAACTTAGGTCTTCCATTTCTCTACTTATTATGCTCAATCTTTCCTCTAGCCTTTGAACATGTAGAATATAGTTACAATAATTGTTTTAACCTTTGTCTTCTAATCTTATTATTTCTGTCATTTTTTTGGTTAGCTTCAGTTGACTGACCTTTCTCATTTGGGTTATATTTTTGTTTCTGTACATGCCTTGGAATTTTGATTGGATGCCAGACATTGTGAATTTTATCTTGTTGAGTGCTGAATATTTTTATATTCTTCTAATTATTCTTAAGCTTTTTTTCTTTTTCTTTTTCTTTTTTTTTGAATACCATTACTTGGAAACACTGATCTTCCAGATCTTGCTTTTATACACAAGAGCAGCATTTAGTCTAGGGTTCATTTTCCCGATTAGCAAAGAAAGACCCTTCTCAGTCTACCCAATACTCTATGTTTTGAGGAACTCCAGTCTAGTATTGGGACTGAGTACTTTCCTCATCTCTGTGTGATCTCTGGCTACGGTTGCCTCTAGTCCTCTTAGGTGCCCCAGGTGGTTTCTCACGTGCATGCACTGAGCAGTACTCAATGGAACACTTGAGGATGACTCTCTGTGAATATCTAGAGTTCTCTCTGTATAGCTGTCTCCTCTTCTATTCTCCATTCTGCAAAGTCTAGCCCAAAGTCTTGAGAGCCATTGTTTCATAAACTTTGTTTGGTTTTTGTGTGCGTGTGTGTGTGTGTGTTGTTGTTGTTTCAGGTAGGAGGATTGATCAATTCAGTCCCTGTTATTTCATATTGAGCAGAAGTGGAAGTCAGGACGGTTGATGTCATTTTAATATCTGTGACAGTGGTAGCCATACCAGAGTGAAAAATATAGAGGAGAAATAAAACTAGATTTTATCTGCTCCTTAATCATATGATAAAATCGACTTGCAAGGGTATAAAGAACCAGGAGCAAAATACACGTAAATATTAACACCTTAGAAAGTCAAAGAAACAGAAACTTTAACCGAAAGAATAGCAGAGTTTGCTGTAATACTGGTGAGGTAATAGACAGTTACCAAAATGTGTAACCTGATACTGAATACAGAGGAAAGGGCTTACAGTGGCCATCTGTAGGGCAGAGACCTGAGCCTGCTCCAGTGTCATGGGCAAAAGTCAAGCTTTGTGCCCTGGCCAGGATCTTCTCTGGTTAATAAACTCAGAACATTTTTGTCGAATGCCCCAAGTCACTCAAGTTGAGATGACACAATTGTTTTCTTATTGAATAGGTGCCTTTCTCATCCTAAAAGATTTAAATTTAACTGTATAAATGATTAAATAAATCTGTTTAAAAGTAACATGTCAAATTTTAAGAATAGCTGGACGCAGTGGCTCATGCCTATAATCCCAGCACTTTGAGAGGCTAAGGCAGTGGATCACCTGATGTCGGGAGTTTGAGCCCAGCCTGACCAACATGGTGAAACCCCATCTCTACTAAAAATACAAAATTAGCCGGGCATGGTGGCGCATGCCTATAATCCCAGCTATTTGGGAGGCTGAGGTAGGAGAATTGCTTGAACCCAGGAGGCGGAGGTTGTGGTGAGCCGAGATTGCACCATTGCACTCCAGACTGGGCAACGAGTGAAACTCCATCTCAACAAAATAAATAAATAAATAAATAAATAAGACTAATACATATAAATATTTGAACCCATATCATGTTTAAGAGAATTTTCAAATTAGAGTATCAAACAAATTAGACTTATGATACTAATCTAGAATTTCTATTACTTTTAGTCTTATAATTTTAAATTAAAAATGACAGTAGGCTTTAAGTTTACAAAGAATAATGAAACTAGGCCAGGTGCAGTGTCTCAAGCCTGTAATCCCAGCGCTTTGGGAGTCCGAGGCAGAAGGACTGCTTAAACCCAGCAGTTCGAGACCAACTTGGGCAACATCATGAAACCCTGTCTCTAGAAAAAACCATTTTTTAAAATTAGCTGCGTGTGGTCCCAGCTACTCAAGAGGCTGAGGTGGGAAGACCACTTGAGCCCAGGGGGTTTAGGCTGCAGTGAACTGTGATCTTACCACTGTACTACAGCCTGGGTGAGAGGGCAAGACCCTGTCTCAAAAGGAAAAAAAAAAGAACAAAAGAATACTGAAAGTCATACACACACACAAATATATGTTCAACATATTTTTGAAAATTGTGAAACAGTTTAGAAGATAATGTTGATAATTACACAGTTGGAACTCTTTAAAAATAGAATATATAGAATTTCAAAGGCAGTTTGGACATTTTAGGGGCCCCTTTAACATGACTCTAAATATTTGGTAGATTAACAAATAGAATGAAATCTGCAAGTTAAACTTAAAAGCTCAAGCCAGATATGGTGGTGTGTGCCTGTAGTCCGGCTCCCTGCCCCTCCAGCTACTTGGGAGGCTGAGGCGGAAGGATCACCTGAGCCCAGGAGTTGGAGGGCATCGTAGGCAACATAGTGAGACTGCCATCTCTAAAAATATGTATTAATAATTTTTAAAGGATGTGTAGTTTTTGAAAAGCTTAAGGGAAAGTTAGTTTTCAATTTAAAACATTCACATAAAATTTAAAACAGAAGTAGAACCTGAATAGTCTTTTCTGTGTCAGTGCTCCCCTGCTTTCCCCAGAATACCAAAAACTGCTCACTGACAGAAAGAGTCCCAGTCCTAAGCACAATGTGGAAACGATTGCTCTAAGCTGTGGTCAGTCACCGAAAGGTAACTCTGAACCAGGCACCATCCTTTACAGATTTGCTCACTAAATTGTCTTAATAGCTCTCTGTCGCAGGGATTATTTGTAGTCCTAGTTTTACGACAGAAGTGACTAAGGCTCCCAGCCAGGACCTGGCAGAGCCGGAGTTCACAAAGTCCATGCTCTTAATCACTGTGGCATGGGCAGTGTAGTCTCTCTGCATTTTGTTTGTTTTACTTTGTTTTCAAAGAGTGTTACAGCAGCAACATAGAGGGTGGATTGATGAGAAGACAGAGTTCGGGAGGGCAGGTGGGAATGGTGGCCCCATCCATGTGATGCAAGAAGGGCATGTCCTATGACTGTTGCTGGAGTTGGAGAAAGAGGACAGGCCTGAGAGGAAAGTTGGGAGAGGGCTATTTGGGAGATGCCCATTAGACTAGATGAGAGAAAACAGTGACTCTAGGTTACTCCCAGGAGTTGCCAGGGGGAGGGGGCCGTGGAGGACAGTGGAGGCTTAGGTGGAGAGAAGGCGGAGGTTTAGGAGGAGGAGAAGGGGATCGAATCTGAGTGCCTGCAGAAGCAGTCAGGGAACAGCTAGACATGGGAGTCTGAAGGTTAGGACAAAGATAGGTTTTAAAAAACTGGAAAGGCAAAATATGTATTGGCACTCATAGCACTATGAAAAGAATGTTGTTAATCCAATTCAAGCTGTAACTAGTTTTTGGCTTAAGGTAAAGATTTTGTTTGGGATTTGTTTGCTAATTTTTACATATCTAAGTCTGTAAGGGCTAACATGGAATCAATGTGTGAACTAAAGCTGCCTTTTACAACCACCCCAAAGAAAAAACACCAGAGGCAACTACTGTGTATACAACTATATCCAAAAAGCAGCAAGGCCTCATTACTCAGGGGACAGAAACAGAGCATTCCCCAAAGCAACTATGGGCAATGCCTATGCTGTGTGCAAGAGGAGACTAAATAGAGACCTAGTACCTGCCTTCAAGGGGATACCAACATCCCTTTGTTCCTGGCATTCAGGTATCTGCCATCCACAAACAGGCTAAGTAGGTCAGTCCAATCTGTATTAATGCGTTCTGAAATATCTTCCATAATTTAGGATCTGGTCTTGCCTTGAAGTTGCCAGGTTCTAGAAACTTTGTTATTTCTACTTTTGTTCACTTGGATCATCAAAGGGATAGAAGACATAATCATTTTTCCATTGTATTAGCAGGACACATCACAGTTGCTGAGAAGTAGTAATTGAGTTCATCAAATACAATTACGTCCACTCAGCCCACCTCCTCCTCAGTTTGCCTTTCTCAATCAGGGAGAACTAGCTCTACCTCTCACAAAGGACCCTTGCATATTTGAATGGCTTCCCAGGAGTCTTTGAGTGGCATATAATTACACTTAATTTAATTTTTTTGTCATTAGTCCCAGAGGCTTTGATCCAAGGTCTCTGTTATTCTGATATAAGGAAATAAGGCTCCACCTAAAATTAAATATTTGTCTTAGCATTTGGTTTGCTGTTCATTGTACAAGTAATCTTCTGTTAGAATCTTTGGTTTCCAGCAGCCATTTCTGGGCTTGGCATCTTCTCCAGTTTCTTGTGTTTCCCCATCAGTTGTCAGGTCACCAGAAGCCTGAGCAAACTCAGGTTTCACGAACACTTCTAGATCAAGGTCACAGGGGGTAACAAAGAAGGGAATCTTACATCTGTCTTGTTTTTCCTGTGAGTCCAGAAATCCTCAGACCTTGAACACTAGGAATGGGGTGCTTCTGTTGAAGATGCAAATTGGTAGACAAAAAATAGAGCTCTTGCCCATTTGGTTTCAGGCAACATAACCAACGTAAATCACAAGCTGGCCCACCTTCCATTTGTAAACCGACGTTCATCAAATATTTACAGCATGAAAGCACATTGTACCTGTCCTGAAGGACCTAACAGTGTTATGGAAGAAAGAAGCTTATAAAAAAAAAATCAGTAATAGTAGGAGGCCAAACAGAATGCAGGCTGTCAGAGATGCGAAAAAATAAACAGAGGGACTTCAGGAAGAGAAACTAACTTACCAGGCCATTCCTCTTCAGCTTTTGGGCAAAACCCCTCTCTTTCCTTGGTGGCAAAGCAACCATCACATTGTCTTCAACTCCTCATTGTCACTTTTCTTTAGGGAGTGCCTAGATTTCCCCCACTTAGATTGAGGGGTTTATCGACCAGACCAAATGACTTCCTTTTCACCCTAATTCCTGGCACCATCTTGGGAGAATTGTTTATCATGTAAATGATACTGAACATCCTAGTTTCCAGGTCCTCAACTCCAGTGACTCTTCCCTTTCCATACTGGCTGCCTACCCTCCTAGTCATATCTTCAACACCAACAAGAACTACCTCACCATTCAAGTCTTCGTCTCAATTGCACACCAGATCAGAGCCTCTCATCCCTCCAGCTCTCACTCAGGTCCTCCCACTACACTTCCTCTCTGCCCTTACACCTTGGCCTCTGAGCTCCTGACTCTACCTGGCTCTCCATATCTACCTGCACCTTCTGACTTTACTTCCACATCCAGCCAATACCCTGCCAGGTTCCACTTCAATTGTTCTCTTGTCAGCCACCTTGGCACTGTCCTCTTCTTGTCTTTCTATCATATCTACTCCCAGTAAACTCCAAATCCTGGATTGATTTAAATATCCTCCTTCTAGACAGGGGTTAATTTTTGGGCTGCTGAAAATATCTCACCATGGGGAAGAATGATGTCCCACAAATTTATGGTGTCAGCTGTACCATCAACACTTCTGGCTGCTCCTCAATTGTCTCCTCAGAGAGTCTTCTAAACATATATGTTTTTCCTCAAGTTCCCAACCCAATTTCCCTTCTCTTAGTTGTCCCTAATTCTTATTTTACAGAAACATAAATAAATATCTCCCAACTCCCTCCCCCTCCCATCACCACCCCACAGAAATCCGACTCCATATGTCCTTCACCATACCCTTCCTCAAAGGAAGGGACATCTGGATGTTCAGATGTATCTGTTGTCACTGATTCCTCAAAGACCTGGCTACCTCCTTGATGACTGTCAGCCTCTGGATTCCCACTGGATTCTTTACTTCTTTCTGTAAACAAGCTCATGCATCTTCTCTTTTAAAAAGTGTTGGTCAGGCACAGTGGCTCAACATCTGTAATCCCGGCACTTTGGGAGGCCAAGATGGGAGGATTGCTTGAGCCCAGGAATTTGAGACCAGCCTGAACAACATGATGAAATCCCATCTCTACAAAAAAATACAAAAGTTAGCCAGGTGTGGTGGTGCATGCCTGTAGTCCCAGCTACTCAGGAGGCTGAGGTGGGAGGACCACCTGAGCCCAGGAGGTTTAGGCTGCAGTGACCTATTATTGTAGCACTACACTCCAGCCTGGGTAACAGAGTGAGACCCTGGCAAAAAAAAGAAAAAAAAAGTCTCCTTCAACCCATCCCTCTTTCCCACTGTCACCATAGAGCACACCCTTCTTTCACAGCCAAGCTCATGGGACACATGGTCTACAGTTTCAGCCTCCACTTTCTCACCTACATTTCCTCCCCAAGGTGAGCACCACCAATGCAGCTTCCACCCCTCTCAGCTACCAAAAGTGCCTAGTCCACATCTACATTTAGATGTCTAATGGACGGCTCAAACTCAACATGTCTAAAGCTGAACGTCTGATGATGATTTTTGAACCCAAACCTTTTCACCCATTGTCTTCACCACTTCCATTGAGGGCAAAGCCATCCTAGTTGCTCATGCTAAGAAATAAAGTCAACTTTTTCGTTTTTTTTTTTCTTTGGCCCCACACATCCCAATCTCTCAGGATTTCTTATGGCTTTGCCTTGAAAGTATATCCAAAAGTTGACCACTTCTGACCCCCTCCCTGCCATCACCCTGACCCAAGCTGCCTGGATTCCTACAACAGCAGGTCTCCCTGTGTGACCCCACCCTCCCTACACCCTATTATCAGCAGGGTAGCCAGAGCGTAATTTAGACTGTGTTATTCCCTGACTCAAAACTCTCCAAGGTCCCCAAAAGCCAAGTTCCTTCCATAGCCTACAAGGCCCTGGAAGATTTGCCTCTACTTTACCCTTACCTCCCTGAGTTTACCTCCTGTTACTCTCCCTCACGTACCCACCCCAGCTGCCTTCCTCGGTAGTTTTTAGAGCATGCCAGGCGTGGCTCACCTTAAGGCCTTTTTAATGGCTATGCTCTTTCTCTAAAATGCTTTTTTCAGATATTTACATGGTCAGCCCCTCAACCACTTTCAAGTATTTGCTTGACCACCATATTTAAAATTGAACCCCCTGCCCAACATTGCTGATTTCCTTTGTATATGTTCTACTTTCTTTAATCTATAGCTCTTACCTATAAATATAAATGTACATCTAACATGCTACAAGTATACTCGTTTGTTGCATTCATTCTTTGTTAGCTTTCTTCCCCTTCTAGAATGGAATTATTCACTTGGATAGCCTAAGCTCTAAGAACAGTGCCTGGCATATAGTAGGCACTCATATATACATATATATGGAAAATATATCAAATTGCCAAGGTCCCCAGTGATCTGCTGAACCCAAAAGAAACTTTCCAGTCCTCACCTTGGATATCCCTGCAATTCTGACAGTGCTAACCACTGCATCTTCTTTGAACCTCTCTCCTCCTTTAATTTTCTGTCTCTGTCTCAGGCCACTCCTCTCTTGTCTCTTTTGTAGGTCTCTTTAAGTACTGAGTACCATTAACTATATCTTAAATCCTCCCTCATTCTTCACATTCTAAAAATAAAAACAAAAAAATAAAAAATAAATCACCCACACCCAAGGTGTCACTGCCACCTGAACACTGAACAACTCTAAAATATATACCTCCACACAGATCTCTCTCAAGTTTCAGACCTAGCCAACCAACTGATTAACAGACAGTTGCAAATTCAACATGGCCAAGCAGCTCCTCGTCCAGAGCTTGCTTTTTGAATGAGCACTATTCACCCAGTTGGCCAAACCAGAAACCCAGGAGTGGTCCTCTGCCATTTCCTCTCTCTGACCCTCCACATCTGATTGATCACCAATCCCCTCATCACTGCCACCTCCTGTTAACCTCTTATCTGAACTGCCGTCACAGCCTCCACCAGTCTCTCTGCTTCTGAATCTCACCTCTCCAGGCCATCCTCCACAGTGTTTCAACTTGCTTGTCTCTCAGTCATCTACAGGGAAAATCTAAACTCCCCTTGGGCAGGGATGCCGGGCCCTTACCCTCTAGGTAAGGCTCTTCTCCAGCCAGCACCCTTCCTCCAAGAGTCCTGGACCACATGCCGTCTCTCCTGAGGGTGCCTCCGTGCCCTTGTGGGTGCTTCTCCCTCTGATGGTTAAGTCCTTTCAGTGCCCATCTGTCTCTACACATCTCACCATTTGAAGCTCAGATGCCATGTCCTCTAAAGCTTTGTCCAACTCCTTCAAGCCACTCAAAACATCCCACCTAGGCGCCCACCACATTTTGTAAATACCTCCACCATGGCAATGACCATGTGGTCTTCTAATTCTAATAAACCTTCCCTATTGGCCTCTCATGTGGGCTGTGAGTGTCCAGTATAATAAGGAAAAGGGCTCCATAAGCTATAAAACTTCAAATAGCCATTTGTCACTGAGGGAAGCAGAAGCAATAGGAAGACATACAAAGAAACAATTATAATGAGGTTATTACTTTTGTGAAGTGATAGATATGGAAATCGAGGCTTAGAGACCCTATGCAACTTCAACAAGAAGCAAGGAACAAGAAGCAAGACTTGGATCTAAGCATCCTGGTGAATAAGGAGTATCAGTCAGGGTTCAAGTTCAGAAAGTAGAATCTACTCTTGGGTGTTGGTTTTTTAAGCAAAAAATCCATAACAGAGAGAATTCGGTGACTACAGAATGAATTATGGACACGAGAGGAGAAGAGGGCCCTAGACTGGGCCATCAGAAGTGATATTCAGAACCGTGACACCTAACTCACCCACCAGGGGAGATGCCATCTCTGCCATAATCAGGAAGGCAGAGAATCAAAGCTCAGCACACAGAATTATTGAAATCAAGAACACACTGCCAAATTTCCAATCTCAGGATCGGGGAGCCATTACACTTCTGCTGCTATGCCATGAAGCCTGTGAAGCTAAAAGCCAGACATTGAGTCACCACTGCAGGAATGCCCATACCTTAGAGATGTGCTGGCCACCAGCAAGAGCCAGCACAGCATGAAGATGGCCTCTGCTCCATGTCCACTTTCTAGAGATCACATTGATGCATTGGATGGTGGAAACCGATTTAAATCCAGAATACGAGGAGCAGGAGAATCTAGGAAATGCCATTCTCAATTTTTCAGCCTCTTAGGTACAGAAAGACACAGGAGCTTGAAATAGATGCTAACTATGTGGGCCCACAGCAGCCCCACGCACCGCAAAGGTGGAAATACACTAAGTGATGTGCATCTTATTTACCATGGCAACGTACCTCTAGCAGAAGACAAAAGTTTTGTGTGTTGTTTTAGAACAAAGAGCTGAGAGATGTTTCAGTTCATGGGGAAAAGACAAAGATTTTCCTAATATGAATTGCTGAAAAATGTCTTATAGAGGTGTGGAGACCTTCCATAGTGGACATTGTACAATGCTCAATGAAATGCACATTGTTTATCTTCAATGCAAGTTTCATAGCAGACACAGAGGAGAATTGATGTTCTTGAAGTGACTTTTAAAAAGGCAATGGCATAATATGGACCTGGAATCAGGGATCTTACTTGTCCCCATATCTGACATTAGATTGACTCGTGGTTGGCCATGTTCAAACTGCACTGCTCAGAGTCTGTGGGTTCCATGGCAGAGACAGGGGGTCGGCAGGTGAGAAGAGGGTGTGCTGAGCCAACCTCTAGGCCCCTTCTACCAAAAGTCAGAGCTGTGTCTGTTTTATCTGAAGTCTACATGAAGTTTCCTTTAAAAAAGGGCTTCATTGCTTCTGAAAATATTTGAAAATTAGTCTTTAACCATCTCTTTTTTTGATATATGATCCCATGGCAGCATATGGAGACTATCGCTCTTAAAAGTCATTTATTTTTATTTTTATTTTTTTGGTAGAGACAGAGTCTCACTACCATTGCCCAGGCTGATCTTCAGCTTCTGGCCTCAAGGGATCCTCCCCTCTGAGCCTCCCAAACTGCTGGGATTACAGGTGTGAGCCACTGCACCTGGCCTAAGTCATTTATTAAACCTAGCTCTAGTAGGCCTGGTAGGAGCGAGAGTGTGAGGTTTTGCACTGGCTTACAAGATCAGAATTCTGTTCAGCTGATTCGGACTGATCTAAAAGCTTATGAGTGGCTCGCTGTAGCCAGTTCCATGGCTGCCTTGTCCGGACAGCAAATTCTGTCCTTTTTTCTCCACCATTGCCCACAAAACCCAGCTCCAGGCTGGGACCATGGCACAAAACCAGTCAGCATGGCAGGGTACAAAAGAAGCTTGAAGATCCTCTAGCCCAGTATTTTCATTTCACAGGTGAGAAAACTGAAGTCTGGAGGGAGGAGGGGACTCAGTCAGCAGCAGAGCTGGGACCTCTCCCCAAACCCCAACTCTTCTGTAGGCTCTTATACCTATCTTCTCTTGCCAGTTCCATATTTAATCAACATTTTGCCTGCACCGGCAACTCTCTTAGAATTAAAATGCACACCTCATAATGCCAGCAATGTTTTCCTGAGGGGTGCTAAGCACTGACGAGAGATTGGTGATTCCAAGAAAACTGCAGCAGATAAATGTCGCCATCAATCATAGGAGTAGCTGTCTGAAAGGCCCAAACTGGAAGGAAGAAAGGCCTCTTGCTTCCTTTTGTTCTTCCCAGAAAATTTCCTACCATATTTGTGGTCTCTCTCCCCTCCTTCTTGAGCAGAATTTCTGGTCTCTACTCCCCAAATGAAGCCTGCCTAATGGGGCTAAGCTCTCGACCTACCCTCAAAACAGTTGAGCCCTGGCTTTGCAGAGAAAAGAACAGCAGCCCCTAGTAAAGCAAAATCCAGCCAAAGACACGGCTCATTCTGGCCAGAGGTCTCTTTACATAGGCCAGGGTCAGAGCTTAGCAGAGAGCCAGGCCAGCCGGCTCATTTATGAAACTGATTGATAGCTAGACGCTGAGTTGGGATGCAAGGTCAGGGTGGAGACCAGAATGGTGAGGAGCATCATCAGAGGAGTCCTCTCTGACTGTGGGCTCCCTCTCCTTCCCACCTGTCACTGCTTAGTGTAGCCAAATGAACACAGTCACCCCTGGTAGAATACTTTTGAAGGTGAACTTTCTGCCCAGACCCGGCCTTCCTCTGTGGCCTTCCCTGGCTCTCTATGGTACCACCATTCCCCTAGTCTCTGAGGCCTGAACCCAGGCAGAAATGTTCTGTAGATTCCCGTCACTCTGCTGCTGTTGCCACCATTTCTCCACCTGGCACAGTCTCCCTCATAATGTGACATGTCTGAATCCCTCCCATCCTTCCCACCCTCCTCCACCTCCTTCCACCTTCCAGGCCCACAGAGAGCCCTGTCCACCTTGAATGCACGCCCCATTTGTCATCTGTACCACATATGTGAGCATGGCCTCCAGATGACTAAGTTAGATTCTTCCTATAAAAGGGTTTTACATCTGTCCCCCCGGTACCATCTCAGTCTCCCACATCTTCCTCTCTGGCCCAGAACTTACAATCACCTCCTAAATGGGCCCCTCCAGCCTCTCCCATACACAGAAGCCACAGTAATCTTCCTAACACGACTTTGTATGTGATCCTTCCTCATAAATTTGCAATGTTCCACAAAATAATGAGCTGGGACTTCAAGGCCCTCTATAATTGGATATTTTACCAAGTTTCCAGGCTCATGTCCCCATTCCAAGTGTACTTGATTAAGCCAGAATGACCTACCCACTGTCCCTTAGAAAGGTTCTGAAGATTCCTGTCACTGTGCTGCTGTTCCCACCATTACTCCACCTGGCACAGTCTCCCCCATATTTTGACATGTCTGAATCCCTCCTGTCCTTCCCACCCTCCTCCACCTTCCAGGCCCACAGAGAGCCCTGTCCACCTTGAATGCACACCCCATTTGTTATCTGTACCACATATGTGAGCATGGCCTCCAGATGACTAAGTTAGATGGGGCATGTGTTATTATCCCCATTTTACAGAAGCAGAAACTGTGCCTTGGGAGCTGAAAGATCTGTATCCCACAGTGGCACAGCAATGGGTAGCTTCAGCAGAACTCGCCCTAGTGTCCAGCCCAGCCCAGTCATTTCTCATTCTTCCTGCAATGCCAGAGGCAGAAGAGCCAGGGCACTGGAGAGCAGGAGGTGCCAGCAGCAGGGGGAGGGGACAACAGGCCATCGTTGAGGACATCACTCACTCACGGTCCAAAGACCCTGAGGAAAAGCAGTGAGTAGTGGTTGGCTCCCCAGTCAGCCAGAAAAAATAGGACAAGCTCAGCTTGAGGAAGGCTCCAGCCCAGCACCCAGCACGTGGTCGGCCAGGATTGAGGCAGAGGAGTGGGCTGTTCCTATAAGCAACCCCACTGCCATGTGGCAGAAACTTGAGGGACAGTGTTTCTGGTTTCCTGGAAGGTCAGACTGAGGCGACTGCCATTGTTGTATATTTCTGTTATCACGTTGACTTGGGGGAGTCCAACACCATTTGTCAGATGGGTCAGGAAAACACAGTAGCCAGACCTTCAAAACAGGGCGCCTTTGTCCACGGCTGACACCCTGGCTGAGAGCCCAGCTCAGATTCAGGGGAGGATTTAGGTCAGAAGAAAAATGGGAAGGGTGAGGACGGCTGCAGCCTTAGAATCTGTTTTGGCACAAGATTGAGGCGTTTCACCTCTTCCCACGGCCACACCTATGCCCCCTCCCCGTGGGGGTGGGGGTGGGAAAGGCTGGCCTTGCTTTAGTCATTACAGCTGGCTTTGGGGGGACGTTATTGGTGGGCCCCCCAAGAGAGCTATCTGGCAAATTCCTATCTTCTGGAAAGTCCCCAGGCCATTTTATCAGTCTGTCACTTCTTTGCAGTCAGCTTGTCAGAAAGTCTTTCTTGACCTCTGGGGCAAGCACAGACCTGTGCACAGAGGGATGTGGCTCCTTTGGAAACTTCTATACAACTGGAGAGAGGGAAGGAGGATCCCTTAGGGGCCACAGAGCCAGGAGCGATTTCCAAAGCAAAGGAGCTTTGCCAGGCAAGGAGGAGGTTGTCCTGGATCACTGGAGTTTGAGGGCTTCCTATTGATTTCCTTCTTGGAGTTTCAAGGCACACTAATCAAAGGGAGTTTATGAAGAACAGCTCCTTCACGATTTGCTGTTACAACTTCCCTTCAAACATCCTTTCCAAGAGACTCCTTTTCACTGGGTCAGCCAGAGGACCTGCCTCCAAGCCCACCTCTTACTCACAATGTGCATTTATGGGGTTGGCAAAGTGGTTCCCGCATTTTGTGAAAAATATTGGTAACCTGCTCTGACCTGGCTCTGACCGCCACCTTCCCGCTGGCCTCGCCTGCCATCTCGTGGACGAAGGCAGTACTGCTGCCAGGGAAATGATGCTGTCAACCAAGGGAGGGCCATCAAGAAAATTACTCTTGAATGGCAAGAAATCAATGATAGGTTTTGCTTTCTTCAACAAAGATGCACTTCTTTGCCATTTCCAGCATGTCTTACCTCACTTATCATCCAACAAGCATCAGGTGAGCATCTATGTGCTGGGGGAGACATGAATCAAACAGTCCCTGTCCCAGAAAAGCCCGTAGTCTGGAAGTACAGAAACACGTGAGCCAATAGAAACATCTGGATGCGATTGGTGCACTAAAGAAATGTACCACAGGCTTCAAGGCCCCCAGAGAGGAAGTCTGCTTGGGACAAAAAGGAGAAATGGTCCAAGGGGAACAGAAGGTGGCATCTGACCAATGGCGAGGAGAAAAAATCAAAAATTGAGAGCAGAGAAGATTCAATTAAGTGTTGTCAAATCGAAACTTCCACCACTTCCTTCATCCCCCTGAGTCAGCAATGTTGTTAGTAGGATACTGGTCATGTGTAAGCTTGCAGAGTGCCTTAGAGAAGAGGGATAGGTAAAGGGTTATGGGATCTGTTTCAAGGCAATGTTGGGGAATCTCTATGTCAGTCCACATGTGTGTGATGGTGCCAAGGCCAAGAGAAAGAAAAGAAACAGACTCTGGAGTAAAACAAACCTGGGTTTGGATCACAAATTTACTACCTAAGAGTTGTACGATGTGCATGAGCAAATCACTTAATGTTTCTGAGCCACAGTTTCTTCACACGTAAATAGAGCTGATAGTCACAATCCCCCATGAAATGAATGAAACAAGGTTGTGCATGTGGACTCCTAGCCCAAAGCCTACCACATACATGCCCTCATAAATGACTGCTGGTGGTGGTGGCATCAGGTCACGAAGTTGAGGTCCCAGCACAGTTCTTCCCTAGACCTCTTAGGGTCCACCTGTTCCCAGAGGCTCCCCCATACCTCTCAGGCATCTTTCACAAAAGCTTGCCAGATACTGCATGGGATATACTTGTATTAAAACATTATTTATCTGAAATGTAGCTGGCCCTCCTCTATTTTTAGCTGCTAATTCTGGCAACCCTACTTCCAATCTCATGTTGCAGGTATGTGATCCAAGGCACTCAAGGGCGATTCTAGGGGTGGATTGGGGCTGCTGTGGAAGCCCTTTGAAGTTGCAGGTGGTGGACACCAAGGTCAGAGGCTTTCTGGCAGCTTCTCCAGGTCAAAGCTTATTGGATCCTCTCTAATATCACCAGAGCAGGTTCCCCACGAGTTGTGTGGGAAGCTAGTTCTGAGGGATGGAAACACAGAGCACACCAGGGGTAATGAGTCTAGAGTCAAATAAACTTGGGGAAATACACATTAAACAATCATACACCAGTTCCCTTCAATGCCAGACATCTCAGATGCCTCAACACAACATGAATCATTAATTTCTAGCAGGCGGCTGTGGTGTACAGAACTTCCTAAACTTCCCAGTCATGGAAACTTGATCTTCATGGTACCTCCCTTGAGACTGGCTTCCTGAGAAATACTCTGTGGGAAACACTGCCTAAATAGTTGACCTCTGAAAGCAAAGCCATGTTCAAAACTCCTCTAAACCTCAGCTAAAACCCAGGTGCTGATTCAGTCCCTGTCAAAGGGAGTCATTTTTGAGCCTGCCAGCAACTGAGGGAGCCTCTTGACCAGGAGACACCCAACACAGCCATAGCCAGTGTTTGGGTTTTTATGAAGGGACTTACATTAAGTGCTTGTGTTTAAAGCTGATAGGTGTTCATCATCTCGTGGCACAAGAAAGGGGTCTGAGAAGCCTTCCCCTAACTCCCAGCCATCTCTCTCATTAATCTGCCTCTACACCTAAAACTTCATCATTAGGTTAAGAGGCCTCGTTACAAAGGCAAATATGCCTGGGAAGAGTGGCACGTCACGACATGTGACCCGTCACCATGAGTTAGCACGATTCCTTAGATGGGATTTCTCTCAGAGGTGCAGCTACCATGCCAGTTTTGCTTTTTCTGGCAAGGAAATTACACTGTGGCTCAGAGCAGTCTCTGGCGGTACAATGTTAGGGAAGGGGAAGGGCCCGAGCTATCTGGTGTGGATGCAGGCTCTGCTGGCTTTGGCAGAGAAGAAACAGCCAAGTGATCTAAAATTTACCAAACTCAGGTCTTACATGGAATCTTATAAAGATCTAAACACAGATTTGGAGTGACCACCCCTCTCATGCAACTGGGCAACTGACTCCCTTCCCATGGTCCAGCTCACCACCCCACCCATGCAGCTGGGCACTGACTCCCTTCCCATGGTCCAGCTCACCACCCCTCCCATGCAACTGGGCAACTGACTCCCTTCCCATGGTCCGGCTCACCACCCCTACCATGCAACTGGGCAACTGACTCCCTTCCCATGGTCCGGCTCACCGCCCCTCCCATGCAGCTGGGCACTGACTCCCTTCCCATGGTCCGGTTCACCACCCCTCCCATGCAGCTGGGCACTGACTCCCTTCCCATGGTCCGGCTCACCACCCCTCCCATGC
>NW_022436984.1:19863773-19879160 GCF_009761245.1 Sapajus apella
GCTCACCACCCCTCCCATGCAGCTGGGCAACTGACTCCCTTCCCATAGATCTGGCTCACCTCTGCGGACTCTGGTCAACCCAGGGGCCTCTCATCTACCTGTAGGAATACCCAGCACCTATGGCACAAGTTACCCCCGGGCCATGCCTGCCCTACCCTAACCCCCAAATCTGGCAACTGAGTCCCACCCACTACCCCAGTTCAAGACCCCTATGCCTACTCTTGGCCCCTCACCTTATTTCCTCAGCCCTGAACATGACTCCATGCCAGACGCTGCCCCCTCCTGCGTCGGTCCACTTCACATGCCCCAGCTGTTAACCCTACATCCCTTCAAGGGTCTGAAAGTCCTAACCCAAGCTCCAGGACAAACCCAGCTCCTTACTGCTGCAGCTTTGCTGATGCCTCCTGGCTGCTGGAAAGAGCCTCAGGCTATGCTGCACCTGCCTGCTGGGATGGCTGCTTACTGCCTCCTGCTAGGTGTCCCAAACCCCGAATGCCCCCATACTTCAGGCTCCTTCCATGGTCTGTCTCATTTCCATGGTTCCGTCTGGGCCCAGCTCCCAGATGTTCCTGTGACATCCTCCTCCCACCTTCATCTCCCCTGTGGAACACAGACCTCCACAAAGCCAGTGCAACCGACTTGGGTTGCCACCGGGAATTCTCTGAAGCTGAAACCTCTCCCAAGGCTCTTGTTGGTTCAGCTTTTCTGGAGTGAATTCCCAATAATTCTGCAAAGTACCAGGACCAGGAATCCCTAGACAACTAAGCTGAAAACCTCCCACCAAGGTTAAGCAAGGACCACAAGAGGGCAGTATTGGTCAACACTTGCATCACAGAGCTGCACGTGGTTACCCACTTATTGTTGCTGAGGGGTGTGGGTGGAGGATAGAGCTTGTGCAGAGGAGAGTTCTTCAGGAGAATAAGCTTATTTTGTGTCAATTTATGCAAAATGAAAAAAGGATGTCAGATGAAACGTTCAAGGAGGCTTTATTGAGGGAAGACTCCAACGATGTCATAAGGGAGACCCTCCACTATTTTTCAGCTAAGCCAATCTGTGCACCTGGAATCAAGAAAGCAAATTCTAAAGGGATGCTTGAGAGCAGCACCAGCAGCAGCTGCATGACTATGCTCCAAGGCCATATATTGTAAGGTGGAAAGAATAACAGCCCCATAGGAACCAGAGCAGGCAAAATTGCTCTCGTTTTTAGATGTAGAAGCTGCACCCCCAGAGGATTTCAATGACTTGCCAAAGTCTTGGCTTGGCTAATGGCAGAGCTGGGACCAGAACCCCAGGACTCCTGTCCCCGGTGCAGAACATCTTCCACTACACTCCACCGGGTCTCCTCTGATCCCAAATGAATCAAGCAGTAAGCTGTTACTGAGAGCTATAGGGTCCAGGCTGGATGGCTTCCAGCACCCCTTCCAGCTCTGAATAATGAAAGCTCCGAATCCAGCCTAACACAGACTCTTCCTTGGAACATTCCCTTCTTCTCCAGCTCCAAGCTGCGTAAGAGCCCAAGAACACCTTTATTCAGGTTTCTCTGAGGTCACCATAAGTGGGCTTTGATTTACCAAACCCAGTACATGAATGACTATTGGGTTCCCATAAATTATAAACTGAGGAAAAGCCATTTGTTCAATTATGCATAAAGTTCCTTTAAACAGCAAAGTTCTCACACTTGTCACCCTGCTACCCAAGGATTTAAAATAGAATTGAACTTATAAGACTTTGATTTATATCCAGCTTTGTGGGAATTATTCTACTGCTGATCCACCCACATCAAGGTAGAGAAATAAAAGGAAAGTGGTTAGGAAGTGAGGCCTCTGGTTCTGCTGGGGGTATGTGAACACAAAAAGGAGAAGGTTGCTGGGCGCAGTGGCTCACACCTGTAATCCCAGCACTTTGGGAGGCTGAGGTGGGCAGATCACAAGGTCAGGAGTTCAAGACTAGCCTGGCCATTATGGTGAAACCCCGTCTCTACAGAAATTAGCCAGGCATGGTGTAGTTTTAGGTACTTGGGAAACTGGGGCAGAAGACTCACTTGAACAGGTAGAGGTTGTAGTGAGCCGAGATCATGGCACTGCACTCTAGCCTAGGTGACAGAGCAAGACTCCGTCTCAAACAAAAACAACAAAAAAAGGAGAAGTTATAAGAAGTTATAACTCTTTGACCCTCTGGTCTGCCACCCTTTTTCATACTTGCCAGCCAGAAGGGAGCCAGCCCCGCCTGGCCAGAGCCATTGGCTAAACTGACTCTTTATTGGCACCTACAGTGAGCAAGGTAACATGCTCCATCCTCAGCCAGCCTCTAATCTAGTGGAGAGATGACAAGGCCAGACCATTTTATTACCAGGCAGCCAGAGAGACATGAAGCACAGTTTTACAGGTAGTAGTAGCGGGAGATTGGGAGTACGTTCACAGGTGGAAATAAGAGGGCTTTGCAGACCAAGGAAAGTGCCAGCAAAGACAGGAAGGCAGGCAAGCATAGGGTGGCTTTCGAGAACATTAAGATGCATTCCCTCTTTCCAACTTGATTAGAAATTCCGGAAAAGAAGGAACTGCATATGATGATCCCTGCAGGGCCTAGTGCAGGATTATGAATGTGGAAGGGGCTTGCAAAATACTGTTTTTGGGTGAACTTCTCAAGTTAAGACATTTCCCCAGGGCAATGAGGCAGGTGTGTTGAAAGGAAACTGACTTGTGACTAAGTACCCACTACACCAGTTTCCCATGTGTTGCCTCTCTGCTGCACATCCTCCCTTAATTTCCCTGCTTGTGATAACTGAAGCTGAACCTGTTAACATTGCCCTTGTTAAGCTTTGTCAGTAGAGAGCGATGGAGAGGCATCACTGGAGGAAGGGACTTCTCTTCCTGGTTCTGGAGTGCCTTCCTTTTTTTTTTTCCCTGACAAAGCCCACAAGTAGAATACCTAGTGACTATCACCCCCACAAAAGTTCAGGAGCACCTTGGGGCAGCTCCCCAAAAAGTTTCCCAGCTAATGTTCTCCTCAGTAACCTCCTGGCAGGTTCAATGGCAGGAAACTTCCCAATGAGTTTGGTTCACACCCAGCAGTTGCCAGGGTTGACCTGTTTGACCTTGACCTCAGCAAACTGTTAGAGTTCTCTTTTACTCTCAAAGTAGTAGCCAATCCCCTGTTCCTAGTTAATAATTCGTTATATTCTATCTTCCCTGTTGGAATTATTACATGGTTTCTGTCTCCTGACTAGGTCCTGACCAATACAATACTCATACGTGTACATTCACCCACATCCCTGCATACTCCCTGCTCCCTCCTCAGTCTGATTTCTCCAGTGAATCCTTGGAGTATCTTGAGTCAGCTCTTTCTCTTGGATAGTACCTATATCAGCCAGGGTTCAGCCAGGAAAACAGAAACCGCACTCAGTATTTCAAGCAGGAAGAGACTGAATATGGTATTTTAGTATGGAAATCCTGGCTTCACCTCCTCCTAGCTGTGTAAATGTGGGCAGGTAACTTAGCCTCTCTGCAACTCAGCTTCCACTTCTATAAAGATAGAAGTAATAATAGTACCTAACTCATAGTTTGCTCTGAAAATTAAGTGAAATGATCCATGAAAAATTCTCAGTGCCTGGCACCCTGGCCTGAGTACCTAATAAATGTAAGCTGTTATTACTGTTACTGTTATAATCTTCTAAACGCTTCAAGATATCTGAGGAAAGTGTTCAAAGCCACAACAGAGTCTGAGGCTGAGGCAGTCAGAAAAGAAAGAGGACATTTTTGCAGTAAGATGTCCGTCCCTGGTTGAAAGAAGACTAGCCTGGATTGGAGGTGGGGGAGTGGCAGGATATGAACAAGTAGCTCAAAGAAACCTGCCTGTCCTCAACTTGAACAAATTATACATACTGAACTTCCTTCATCTACGCTGAGCAAGGTCTCTCCTCCAGACATCTTTTTACTTTTTTAGTTGAAAAGCACTTTGGGAGGCTGAAGTGAGAGGATCACTTGCATCAGGAGTTTGAGACCAGCCTGGGCAACATAGCCAGACCCCATCTCTGGGATCAAAAAATCAAAAATCAGAAATTAGCCATCATGATGGCATGTGCCTGTAGTCCCAGCTACTTGGGAGGCTGAGATTGGAGACTTGCTTGAACTGGGAGAGGTCAAGGCTGCAGTGAGCCATAATCTCACCACTGCACTCCAGCCTGGCTGACAGAGTGAGAATGTCTTTTAAAAAATTATATATATATATATATATATACACACATACACACACACACACACACATAATGCATATATATATCATATATGCATATATAATCCATATATATTTTATATATATTACGCACATGTTTAAAAAGAAGTCAAAGAGTTCAAAATACTATTACAGTTAAGAATTAGTCTCCTTTCCACCCCAAACCCCTCAGCTTCCTGACCACAGACAGCCACCGTGAACCAGTTTCTTATCTGTTTTTTCAGACATATTCTAGGCATTTAAGAGTCCACTATATTTTCGTGTTTTAATACAGATGGGAGCACCGTTCTTGCTTTCCTAGTAAATAATAGTCTAGCATTCTCATTTCCCTGTCTCTAGATACCAGTCCTTTAGGGGATTTCCCAGAAGTTGGGGCAACTGCATGAGCCTTGGGTTGGTTTGGCACTGGTGACAGTGTGAAAAGAGCCTCCGCCCCCTCCACTGAGCTCAGAGAAAGTTTGTAGTAAAGCCATTTGCAGGGGTAAGGGAGATGGGACCCCATGGGAGCCCAGCAACAGGCTGCCCTAGAAAGAAAAGCTCTGCCCTAGTGGCGATAAGCCAGGTCATTCTGATTCCTGCCCTTGGAAAGATCTACCAGGAAATCATGAGTGACTCAGGTAGGATAAACACAACACAGAAGGCATACAGAGAAGTTGTACATTTGGGGCAATGACGAACCATTAGAAGCTGAAGTTATGAGTAAGCTGAAATTGGGAGGAAGCAGGAACCTTGCATACAGTGAAGCATGAGGTTGGGGGTTGGCGGGGCGGGGGGTGAGGAAGGCTGTTGGTGAGAAGTGAGGGGACACAGAGAAGCAGAAATGCCAGAAGCGGCCGAGTTATACCAATGGCAAAGCGCATGTGAAGGTGCACCAACTCTGGCTGCTGGTCCCCAGAATTGCCCTGAATCCAGCACAGTTCCTGTGAGGCTAGCTCAGCCCTTGTCCCTGTTGCTGGGCTCCCACGTGATCCTGTCTCCTTTACCCTAGCATATGGCTTTACTATAAACTTCCTTTCTCTGAGCTCAACAGAGGAAGCAGAAGCTCTTTTCACACTGTCACCAGTGCCACACCAACCCAAGGCTCATAAGACCTGTCTCCTCAACTTCTGCGAAGTTCCCTAAAGGACAGATATCTAGAGACAGGGAAATGAGAATGCTAGACTGTGTGTTGCTTTGGAATACATTGCTTTGCTTAATGAATTAGTGCACTTTGATGGAGGTCTGCCTCCTAGGGGAGGGCAGAAAGCAGAAACAGAAAGGCAACGGATGATGAGGATCAACTGACGCTTTGCTCATGCTGATCCTTTCCTCTCACCCAGATCCCACCCACCCCTCATGTTCTCTGTTCCACCAAACCTTCCGCTGCTATTCCAACCACATCAGCACTGATCCTTTGGTTTTTTTTTTGTTTGTTTGTTTTGTTTTGTTTTTTGAGTCAGTCCGACTCTGTCACCCAGATTGAAGTGCAGTGGTGCGATCACAGGTCACTTCAGTGGGCTCAAGCAATACTCCCACCTCTGCCTTTCAAGTAGGCAGAACCCCAGGTATATGCTACCATGCCCAGCTAATTTTTTAGGGGGAGTTAGAGGTAGATTCCCACTATGTTGCCCAGGCTGATCTTGAACTCCTGGACTCAAGCGATCCTCTAGGCAGCCTCACAAAGTACTACAGGCACGAGACCCTGAGCCCTGACCTCTTAACGCCTATGGTACATTGCCTGATTGACCCCAATTCTTCATTCCCTTTATCCAGACCTTTTATCTTTCTTTGTGGTTCCTCCCACTAACTGGGCAGAGTACATTTCGCCATCCTTTGACTTTGGGTTTGGCCATACAACTGGCTTTCTCCAATAACACAAGACGGAAGCGATGGGGTGCCAGCTCCCAGGCCTCTTGTACTTCTTCCATCCCTGAGCAAAGGGTGTGCCCAGGCTAGCCCACTATTCCCAAGAGGAAGATAAGCGGCACATGAAACAGAGCTGCCTTGGCCAAGCTCCTCCAGTTCAATCCAGCTTAAATCAGTCCATCCTTAAACATCTAAGGAAATGTTTATTGTTGTACGCCACTGAGCATTTAGGGTTGTTTGAGCAATAGCTGACAACCACCCATAGCACTTACTGTGCGTTTCCACACTTGGTGATTTAACAGCAGTGGACTATTTGTTCATATGTCAAATAATTGTTTCTTTGGGCAGATCTCTCCTGGTTAAGATTGCCAGGTTTAACAAATAAAAATACAGGATGCCCAGTTAAATTTGAATCTCAGACAAACAATTTTTTAGTAGAAATGTGTCCTGTGCAATCTTTAGAACATATTTATACTAAAAATTATTTATTTAAAATTCAAATTTGACTGGGCATCCTGTATTTATCTGGCAATTTTACTCCTATTGCTTGAAGCAGGATATCTTACACAACAGCTGTCAGATCATTTGCACGGTCACCACCATAATGTTGCGAGGGGAAAGATTTGCAAGGACAGAAAGTAAACCTTGAGCATTCTCTTCTCTCCAGTGGCAAATCTACCCCTTACAATAATGGTGATCATGGCTATCGTTTGCCTAGTTAGTCCTTGTGTGGGCAGCTCGTGGGCTATACACCCTATCTAATTTTCACATCGGTGCTGCAACGTAGGGAAGTGGCTAAATCTTTATCCCATTTACAAATGACTACACTTTCCCTTGGTCACACAGCTAGAGAGAGTAGCAAAGCCGGAATTCAAATGCAGCCCTGTCTTTGCACATTGCAATCCTGCTTTCAACCACCGAAGATGTTTCGCTGTGGTTTTCACAAAATGGAAGATGACAAAATATATTCCCCAGCCCTTCATTCTACCCACGTGGGAGGATGGATGACAGGTTGTATTAGTGTCCTAGGTTTGCTGTAAGAATCACAGACTGGTTGGTGTAAATGACAGAAATGTATTTTCTCACAATCCTGGAGACTTGACATCAGAGATCAAGGTGGCAGCAGGGCTGGTTCCTTCTGGGTGCTGTGAGAGAATGATCTATTCCAGGTCTGTGATGGTTCATTTTATGTGTTGATGTCATTGAGGCATTGGATGGCCAGATCTCTGATGAAACCATCTTTCTGGGTGTTTCTGGAAGAGATTAGCATTTGAATTGGTGGACTGAGTAAAGCAGTCTGCCCTCTTCGGTGTGGATGGGCCTCATCCAATCCATTGAGGGCCTAAATGAAACAAGGCGGACTGCGGTTGAATTGGTGCTCTCAATTCAATTGCCTGACTACAGTGAGGTGAGCCGTCAGTCTTCTCCTGCCTTCAGACTGAGACTTCCACCATTAGTGCTCCTGGTTCTCAGGTCATTGCGCTCAGACTGGAATTGATACTACCCACTTTCCTGGGGCACCAGCTTGCAGTTGGGAGATCATAAAACTTCTCAGCCTCCATAATGGCATGAGACAACTCTGTAATAAATGTCATTTTATGTTCTGTTTCTTTGGAGAACCTTAATACAAGGCCTCCCTCCTTGGTTTGTAGATGGCCATTTTCTCCCTTGTCTTCACATCGTCTTCTTCTTACAAGGACACAGTCATACTGGATTAGGATCCCACCCTCATGATCTCAGTGTAACGTAATCGCCTCTATAAAGACCCTGTCTTCAAATAAGGTCACATTCTGAGTTACTGGGGGCTGGGAGTTAAGACTTCAACATATGAATTTTGGGAAGAGAGGGGGACCCGGTTTAGCCCATAAGAGGGTTTGTGGGGCCGTGACTCATCCTAACACAATCTTCATTTAAAAAAGGAACCCAAGGGAATAGATTTCAAATGCTGGAATTCTGAGTTTCACGAGGTGGAACTCTAATTTTTAAAGTAGTCCTCAGAGACAGGAAAGGCCCATCTTGCAGTTCTTAATGTTAGCACCTCAAAGGTGTCACACTCTCCACCCAAGGGGCCCTAGCAACTTCTAGAATGTCAATTATTATGAGGACAGGGGATTGTGATGGTTGCTAGTCTATGGAATCTGGTGAGGCCTAATGTCAGCACCTCAAATGAGGTCCGGTGGCCCCACCTGGCAGCATTCTGGTTTTCTGGATGGCAACAGAAGACAGGGAGATGATGGAAGCCCGGGGTGCGGGAGAAAGTTGCCCGACCTTCCCCAAGATGGTGCCTGGTGACTCCAAGTCTGAAGGGAAGCCAAGGGCTTGTCTGGTAAGGGGGCTGCTGTGTCTCACTACCCCTGCCTATTCCATCAGGGGGAGCAAGAATACTGTAGGAATACATAATAGTAGCTGAGTGCTTAGAGGTTCCAGACAGCTGCCAAGAACATTAGGTGACATGCACTCCACCCCTGTAACTGGCACCCAGCTGTCACCAAGGACCAGATTGCCCTCCATAAGATTGTGAAGTCACGTGAAGCTGGCTTTGGTCTCCTCTATCTCCCTCCCCACTTGGGGCCCTTTCCTTCCTGGGTCGATAGGACCTGGCTCCCCGCCATAGCCCTCTTGCTGGTCCCCAAATATTTAGATTCTCTCAACTCAGACCCTGGGTTTCTTTGTCTCTGTGTAACTTCCTGAAGACCTGGCATCTAACTGGTCTCAAAGTCAGGTGGAGTTGAGGATGGGCCCAGAAGTTGCCTCTTTGATGATTTGAAAAATCACTAGAAAGATAGACATCCATCTCCTCAACTCCCAGTGCCTCTACCTGCAACTTTAGGGCACCATGACTTGGTGCTAGTTTGCCCTCTCCTCCTTGACCCTCAGGTCCTGACAACTCCAGGTAAGAGCACTTCTAATAAGAATTCAGCATAGATCTTTACAATTCGGACACTCTTTCAAACATCCCTGTCCACTGTGGACTGAGGCTGCAGGAGTTCCATGGGGTCGGAACAGCCCCATCCTGACTTCTCACGGTCCTTCCCCTCCCCGCTTTCCCTGCCCCAGGAGGCAGAGTCCCAGAAGCCAGACTACTCCTGTGACCACTTGGAAGAGATGGAAGCTTGTGAGGATGGAGGCTGTCCAGGGCCACCTAAATCGCTGTCCCCCAAGTCCTGCCCTGCCACCAAAGGCCAGGCAGGTGATGGACCCAAACCCGCAGAGCTGCCCCCAGCCCCTGGGACCGAGCACAATGCTGAGATGGACCTGGAGAAGGTGCGCATGGAGTTTGAGCTCACGCGGCTCAAGTACCTGCACGAGGAGAACGAGCGGCAGCGGCAGCATGAGGTGGTGATGGAGCAGCTGCAGAGGGAGGCGTCACCCCACCTGGTGGGTGACAAGGAGCGGGGCACTGGGAGAAGGGAGGCCTGGGGCTCCCAGCTTTGTGCAGCATCCCACCCTGCAGATCCTGGATCTCGGCTGCAAGGGCTGACCATCCACATGGGATGGTCTCCAGCCCTCTCCCCCTTGGGTCACTCACTTCCAGAGATGGCCGCTCACTGCCTTAAAGCCCACTACCCTACCTGACCAGCTCTATTAAACAGAGCTTCCATGCAAAGCTGAGATCTGACTCTCTGAGGAGAGTTGAGGCTGGGAGGGGCCCCAGAACCACATCGCCCACCCAACAGCCCTTTTGGTAGCTTCAGAGAAAAGTCTTCAACACTTCCTCCTCCTTCTACCACTCACAAGTCCTCTCTGCATCTCTTAAAATTTGATGGCTGGAGACTAGACCCAGAATCCCCACTGCAGTCTGGCCAGTGGATTTTGATAGAACCATCACCTCCCCGATCAGGGCTGTGTTTATTCTGTTGGATCATACTGCCTTCTAGTCAACTGAAACAGCCATCTTTTCACAAGAAGTGCACCACTCTCCCCTAATGTGTATGAATGGGGGATAAGAATGCCTACTTGAGATTAAATGGGATATGAAGAGCTTAGCACAGTGACTGGGTGATCATAAGCATTCAATAGTGGAGGATGTTACTGTTTAAAGCAGTGTTTCCTGGACTTTAAGTCAGACAGTCCTGGGTTAAAATACCAGGTATAAACTGCCTGACATTGGGCACATTACTAATCTCCTTTGAGCATGGGCCTTCTCATCCGTGAAGTACCCTACCTCATAGAGTTGTTGTGAGGGTTAAATGAGAGCACACACACAGACACTTTGCAATTAGCCCAGCACATTAGGTAAGCACTCAATAAATGTTAGCTATTACCATTTTTATATACTCATGCAATTCACTTCTTGACCCAAATGCAACAACATACATTTATCACTTTTCAGTTTTATTGGGATGTGATGTATTAGCTATGCTTCCCAGCTCTGAGTCATCCTTAATTCTGAGAACCATGCCTTCTGCCTTTATCCAAGTCATTGCTGTAACTGTTGAGGAGGATATGACCTAAAGTAAATAACTTTCCACCTTATCTAAAAAACTGAGACTGTCAAATGGTTTCCCAAAATTAAGATATTACATTACCTATAGCATTTCCCCAATTGACTGGTGAGGTTTGTTTGTTTGTGTTTTTTTAAGAAAGTAAGGTTGGCTTTGCATCATTTGTTCTTGATGAACACATGCTGGCTTCTTAAACAATGATCTGTTTTCCTGTTCACAAAATACCTGCTTCATTATACATGAAATGATTTCACTAAACCCAGTCAAGCTTATTGAACTGGGATTTCCAGAATCTTCCCCTGCCCCCCACCCCCTCTTAGAAAGTCTAGAAAATATTTGCCTATTGCTTAGACTTTGGCACATTTCCTAATATTTTTGAATTCTAAGTTACATTTCAAAACTTGTGACTTTTCTCAGTGGCCTGGGATAAAATCTGTCACAAAGTGGAGCCTGCAACTATTTAAAGCAGATATGATATTGTAACTATGCCTTTGGCCTGTGTCTCCTCCTAACTGTATTTATTTCCCCCCCTTTTTAGTTTGAAAATATTTCTTCTTGCTGGATGAGATGGAAATCTTTGGTATACAGTCCTATCTCTCGCTTCTGCTCAAAAACTAGAACACTGAAAGTATTTTGAAAAGTAAAGAGTTTCATTAACATATTTTTAAAAATGAAAGTCATAATAATCACCCATCAGCATTTTAGACTGAAACACATGCAGACTGCAGAGAAGTGGCCAAGTCCGTGGGTCCAGTGCCCTCCTGCGCCTGCAGAGAATCGTCGGGTCAGTCCCACCCTCCACTCCCACTAGAACACTGGATTGCTTCCTCTGGTCTCCAACCTTCCTAGCTCTTCACTTTCAAGGCAGCATCACCAGAGTCATTTCCTGTCCCCTCAGCTTTGTTTAGTTGCCCTCAAATTTTATGTGGCTGTTTCAATAGTGATGTGTCCCATCCCCCAACCTTTGGTGATAGTTTACAAAAGTGTTTACTTTTTGTGTACTTACTAAAAATTGGAGAGTTGACTTGATGTTGAAGACTTCTTTTTTTCTGGGTGGGTGAATAGATGGATGGACAGGTAGAATTTATTAAACTGAAAATACCTCTGAGTGTGTTTCTAGCTAGTTTAGGGCATCTTGGTCCCTTCCAAAAATATGGCATGATCTTAAAAAATATTTTAAAACATAACTCATGGGTTATGCCCTCTTAACTATGGATCAAAATAATATCTTTGCCTTACTTATGCATCGATAATTTTTTACAGTTAAAATGAAGACTGTTGGACCCCAATTATATAGATTCAAAAAAAGAGCAACTCGCAGGCAGAATTAGCTAGACAACTCAAGCTGCTTTCCCCCAGCCCAATACTCTGAAAGTTTAGGGAGACCCCATCACCCATCTCTCAGCACCTACCTCCAGGAGAGACCAAACCCTGGACTGAAAGGCCACAGATTGACCCACGTGATCCGTGTCAGGACCCAGGGAGTCGGAAATAGTTGTTCACATGCAAGGGACACCCTCTCATTGGGCCACTGTCCAAGAAACTAGGTTGAATGTTAGGGCACTGTCAGAGAACACTCCCAAGACCCAGCATCCAGATGTGGGGCTCCTGGAGTCAGGAGAGAAGGCCCATGCATGGACTCCAGTGGGCAGTACGGAGCATAAAGAGAAAGAAAGGTGGTGGCCTGGTGCCCAGTCAGGAGTGATAAGAACAGCTCAAAAAAGTAAAAAGTAATGAGTTCCTTCTATGTGGTAGTTACCTGACTAGGAATGTTCCATTATCTCACTTTTCCTCCTTGTGATCTTTTGGGGGTTTTTTAAATTTTTTTTAGAAACAGGGTCTTGCTCTCTCACCCAGGCTGAAGTTAGTGGCATGAGCATAGCTCACCATAACCCTGAACTCTTGTGCTCAAGTGATCCTCCCACCTCAGCCTCCCAATAGCTGGGACTATATGCACACACCACCACACTTGGCCAATTTTAAAATTTTTTTGTAGAGGCAGAAGTCTTACTATGTTGCCCTGGCTGGTCTTGAATTCCTGGCCTCAAGCAATCCTACCACCTTGGCCTCCCCAAGTGCTGGGATTATAGGTATGGGCCACCATGCCCAGGCCTCATAATCTTTTTGTAAAGGGCACTATTGCCCCTTCCTTAGATGAAGATGATGACCTGAGGTCACATACACAGGCAGGGACAGAGCAGGACTGAACCTAGATCTGCCTGGCGCTAAGACTGGCATCACCAGCTCCGCTGTCTTCTCTCCCCTACAGTTCTCAGGAGGCCTCCAGGACCTCCTGCTGCCCCAGAACCAGTTTGCCATGTTCCTGTACTGCTTCATCTTCATTCACATCATCTATGTCACCAAGGAGATGGTCTTCTTTCTCTTCTCCAAGCACTACCTGTTCTGCATCGCGACCATTTTGCTCTGTTTGATTAAAACTTTCTGGTCATACTTCCAAGTGCCTTTGCTCTCTCCATCACTAGGACCCTCACCCCTGCCATGCTAGAGTGTTATCAGTGCGTGATCTCAGCCTCCCAGCACCTCCTTTTATCATTTTGTGCCTCTGTCCAATCAGAATCCACTCTTAGGAAGGGCACTGCTGCCCAGCATTTCCACCTGAGAGTGAAGAAACATGTTCATGCCCCTTAGGCAGAGCCTGAGTTCTCACTGTGGACATGATGTTTTGTCCCAAGAGGAAGATTTCAAATGTTAGCAGGTCAGGGAGGTTTCTGCAGGGAAGGAGGGTTTAGAACACCTTTCTAAAATCACAGAAGCACACCATGACCAAGCTGGCTTTGGTTTCACATCTACTCATGTCCATAGATCCCTGAGGGTTGGAAAGCCTGTGGTCTGCTTGGAGACAGCCCCTCCATCTCCTGCAAAGATGTCTATGTCCTAATCCCCATGAATATGTTACCTTACATGGTAAAAGAGCCTGAGATTTGATTAAGGACCTTGCAATGGGGAGATGATCCTGGATTATCCAGGTAGGCCCGTGGTAGTCACAAGCGCCCTTATAAAAGGGAGGCAGGAGGCTGAGAATCAGAGAGATGTGACCATGGAAGCAGGGGGCAGAATGATGCAGGGCTGTGGGTCAGGGAATGTGGGAAGCCTCTAGAAGCCAGGAAAGGCAATAAAGGGATTCTCTGCTAGAGCCTCCGGAGGGGGCCCTGCGCTGCTACCCCACATTAGACTCCTGACCTCCAGAACGTTAGGAGAATATGTCTGTGTTATTTTAAGCCGCTAAGTTTCTGGCAATTTGTTACACCAGCCACAGGAAACTAATGCAGGAGCCAAGACTCCCAAGCGCTCTCCAGCTGTGCCAACATGGCAGGATACCATCACCAGGCCACTGGCCAGGCTTCATTTAGCACTGGGCCTGAGCAGACTTGTACACAGCTGGACTTGAGACAGCATATGGTTAAAAAGGAGAGGCAGTGAAGCTCCAGAGAGCCCGGCATAGGCCTAGCTGAACCCGGTGGACAAGGGGTATCCGTATCACTGAGCTGTGTATCCTCTGGGTGAGGCATGTGGCAAAATAAAGGCATACTTCTAGGGGACATAGGGAAGAAGGAATTTAAGTGCCTGATTGGGCCCAGAGGACATCATTAATTCTACTCTATTGGAAAGCTGGAAATGGCAAAAGAAAAAAAAGTTGGCACATGCACTTACCTGCTAACCCAAGCACAGACTTACAAAAATGCAGAAAATCTAACCCAGAAATAAATACACTGACACAGAGATACAAAACAAGTATACAGTTGTCCACAGTGGAGAGGTTCACAGCCCCTCAAATAAACATACAACCACCCACAGGAACAGACTTGGAAGACCAGAGGGCTCATGGTCAGGCAAAAAGTGAAGCTGCCCCGCATGTATGCAACAAAGAAAAGGGGTTCGCATCCCTGAGACACCAGCCCCTCCTCCCTTCAGCACACACACAGGCCTTGCAGACTGTCAGCTGCTCTGAGCCCAACAGCCAGCCACGATGGCTGGCTGTGCCACAGGACACTTTAGTGATAATGTGGCAAACTGAACGAGGCTGGACACAGCTGTGCAATTAATCAAGTCTTTGTTGACCCCTTCTCTCCTCTGGCATAGGGCTCTGCCTTAAGAGGGACAAGAGAATAAGTTTCTGTTTCATTGGGCTCTGAGTGACTCTCAGTAAAATCACGTGAAAAAAACAACGACTGCCTTGGGACTTCAATGTCAGCACACATTACCATGTCATTTAAGTCCATGGTGACTTCTCATTTTCCACCCAACTCCATATAGCCCTCCCCATTGATAGCTGCATGTGACAGGTACTTAATTTGGAAGTGATAAAAGTGTCATTTCTCATTAAACTTTCAAGGATGGGACGTTGTGCTATGGGGTCACTTCTTCCAGTCATTTTATTTGATCTGGGTTTCTGCCCCATGAGGTTGAGGTGAGAGAGATGAAGATCAGATGGCAAAAAATTTAAGTTCCACCTGTTTACCTTCTTTCAGCAGACAAAATCGGGCATTTATGAAACAGACACGCAAACCAAAAAACAAGTGATATAAGGTCATTTAATCCATCCATCTGTTGCCAGGTAAAACTAGATTTCAATACATTCATTTTTCTTAATCTTCAGAGCAAGTAAACTCCCATGAGCAGTTAAGTGAGCATCTCATCCCACATCTTTTGACATAGGCATGAAATCTACTCTTCCCTATTGTGTTTGAACACCGAAGCCCGTAACCTAAGATCTGTCCTCTAGGAAAATGAGACAACTCATGGCCACCCCCTAAACTTAGAACAGATGTTCTGGTTCAAATGCAAACCAGAAAAATCACGAGAGAGAGAGAGAGAGAGAGAGAGAGAGAGAGAGAGAGAGAGAGAG
>NW_022436984.1:19879170-19907252 GCF_009761245.1 Sapajus apella
AGAGAGAGAGAGAGAGAGAGAGAGAGAGAGAGAGAGAGAGAGAGAGAAAGAATAGGGAAAAGGCTCAGCTAAGCAGTTACCAGCCACGCAACAAGCCAACCTACGAGCGCGTCTTTAACACCAATGCTAACATGCCTTGCACCCTAAGTCCCTAAAACCCTACAGGTAGAAATGCATATCATCTCCGTGTCACAAGCAAGGATACCAAGGTTCAGAGGGGTTAGACTTAACCGAGATCATCCCAGAGCACATGTTCTTTCCATGTTACCCTGCTCCCAAGAGCCTGCCTCAGGAGGATCTCACAACCTTGCTGGAGAAATGAGTTTAACACACATGAAAATGTTAAGCAGCTATCAGCATACAGACCTCAGTTACAAACGAGATCATAGAAGAGCTCTCCGGAGTCTAGGATACAGGTGATACAGGAAGTCTTCTTGAAAGATGAGCTCACAAGGGTAGGTAAGCCTGAACAGGTGGAAATCAGGAGGGATACCTCACACAAATGAAGATCAGGCTGGGAGTATGTAATGTGTATCCAGGAGAGAAAGGTCACTCTTGCTCCAGGGAATGGTGTAAAAGGTAACAGGCCTGGAAAATTCATTTGGGGCTAAGTTTTAGAGAGCCTCAAATGTTGGTCTGAGGAATATAAACGTAATCCCTCAGGAAACAGGGAATAAACTAAAGATTGTAGAGTGGAATAGTAATTCAAAACAAACAGATAAATAAAAGCCTTTCTCCTTTAATTCCTGGAGACCACTTTGTTGCCTGGACCTTCCCGTTTCCAGACCAGAAACTTTCTAAGGCCCTGAGTTTGAGGATTACATTCAGCTGTAAAAGAAATCCAGCCACAGTGTCTTAACCAAGCAGAAGTTTATGTTTCTCACATACCGCAAAGTCCCAGGTCGTCAGTTCATGGCTGGCGAAACAGCTCTAGGAAGTCATAGAGGACCCAGGTGGTGCCTTCCTCCACCACCCTTGGCACAGGGCTCTTATCCTCAGCCCATGGCTTCTAGCCTCATGGCGTCGAGTTGGCTGGAGAAGCTCCAGGTACCAGGTCCACTACTCCAGGGCGGAAAAGGAGCTGCCTTTTAAAAGCTTCCCAGGAAGCCCAACCCACAGACTTCTGCTTACGTGCCATTGGTCAAACTAAGGTCATGTGGCTGCTGCTCCTATCTGCAGGGTGTCAGGTGGTAAGGTTTTTGCATGGACACTGTTGCAGCCTTGAGCAAAATCAGAATTCTGGTAGTATGAGTGAAGGAGAGACATACCAAATAAGCAAATAACTGGTGTACCATCCCTACTTCCTGAGGCCCAGCTCCCACTCCCTTCCTGAGCTGCTGAACCAGAAAGCCTTTGGTGGGGTTGAAACCATTGGGTGGAGCACAGCTGTAGCCAGTCTGGGCCTGGTCACTGCTGCACTCGGCTTTAAGGAAGAGTACCACATACCACAGCAGGGAGGTCTTGGTTTTCCCTGGCCACACACCTGGAGCCACTCTGCCTTCATCCTCCTGACCTCTGCCTGAAGCCCCATGACCTGACACAACCAGGGCAGCAGCCTGGGAAGGGCACTCCTCTTTGTGCTGGGTGCCCTCAGCAAAGCTGCAAGGGGAGGCACGTTGAACTCCAGAGTCCCTCCCCTTCCTGATCCCAGATCCCACAGAACAGAGCCCAGAGAGCCAGTCAGGGGACTCTGATCAGCCCACGGACCTCAAGCTGCTGAAGACTATGTATAAGAGATGGCACTCATTGCAAAGGACTACTAAGCTTCAGCCCAAATAATGAAGCATTAATAGTAAAGCTTCAGGCAGGCTGAGGGAGAGAAAGATGGGAGAATCTTTCCTGCTCCCTAAATGGAATATCATAGGTTGCCACCCTTAGCCCAAGGTCAGGACTACAGTTGGGGAGATGGGGGTGGGGCGTGTGGTTAAGGCTTGATTCCAAAGGCCACTTTCCTGCCATGTCTATTTCTAGTCCCAATTTAGCAGATGACTGTGAGCAAGTCGGTTAAGCTTTCTAGGCTTCATTTGGGTGACCTTTAAATTATCTGGACTCTAACTCAGAAAAAAGAAGGACCAAAGTCTAGAGGTTGTTTGAGAAATCATGACTTAATTGATCTGAGATGGCATCCAGAGGAGATTTGTTAGCCTTACAAATGCCCCAGTTGATTCTAATCTGCAATCAGGGTTGAAAAACCTAAATCTTTGCTCTTCAATGGGTGATCAGCAGCATCTGCGTCTTGGAAATGCAGCATCCCAGACCCTGCCCCAGACCCACTGAAGCAGGTGTGGTTTGACAGTACCCCCAGCAATTCATATGCATCTTAAAGTCTGGGAAGCCTACTTTAGGTGATAAGACTCAATTCAATCTGTCCTGGGTTAGCACGGTGCCTCACGTCTGTAATCTCAGCAATTTGGGAGGCCAGGGCAGGAGGATCACTTGAGCCCAATTCAAGACCAGCCAAGGCAAGATAGGGAGATTCCACCTTGGTGTCATGCACTTGTGGTCCCAGCTACTCGGGAGGCTGAGAAGGGGGGCTCACCTGAGCCTGGCAGATTGAGGCTGCAGTGAGCTGTGATAGTGCCACTGCACTCCAGCCTTGGGGACAGAGCAAGACTCTATAAAATTTTTTTTTCCCTCTTTGTGAAGACAATGCTCTTGGCCAGGAGGGTCGTCCCGGGAAATGAGAGGGAGAACAACTGAGTGTGTGGCTCTTCAGAAGTGCTATGGTGTCTCCATTAACCTCTGCCTCAGGCTGGGGTGGAAGGAGCTTGCTGTGCCACATCAGGAAGCTGTGCCTGTGGGTAGCACATCTGCCCCTCCTCCCTTTCACCAGTTCATGCTCTGGGCTTCTGGGGAACCAAATGACTTTACCCCACAGGCCAGGACTCAGCAGAAAGCTCCAGAATCCCCCCAGGCCTGTGTATGCCTCTGTCCCTTTTTTGATCTGACTCCCATGTGTAGCTTTGGGGAAATCTTGCTAATATACATTCATTCATTATTTAAAGGTTGCCGCTGTTCTTCAGGAAGGTTAAGCATGATTAAAAGATGGGATTTTTCCACAGGGCACAGGAGAAAAGCTAGGGCTCCCACATTTTTAAGCTGTTTTGGCCAAGCCTTGTTGCATAATTCAAAGTCTGTGACTTACTTAGATTTAATTAGCCAAAGGAGCAGCAGCTGCAGGTTCATTAGTCAGTATTTATTAAGCATCCTCAGAGGGCTCTGTAGGCTCTTAAGAGTGAAGTGGAGGATGGGTTTCGGACTTGCAAATTTCTTACACGTAAGTAGGAGGGGATTACAGATAGCGTCAGGAGGTAGGCATTTTTGATTCTCAAAGAGAGCAAAGTGGTGGCATCAAAAGGCCTGGGCTTGTGGGGCAAATCCTACAAAGGGCCACAAGTCAGAGAGATGTCAGCCCCTCACAGGGTTGTAGTGACAGTGAGCTAACGAGGTGGAGGCTGGTAGTGAATAAGGAGCTACACAGATGAGCGGTATCAGAGAGAGCAGGGAAGGGAAGGGACTGCCAACCTGAATTCCAAGAACTGGGAGAGGTGGGGAGGTTGTGTTCCAGAATTTGTGGCCCGTGCAAGAGGACAATATAGTGTTCCTTATTCAAAAACATCAAGAATTCCACTGACAGTGACAGCAGAGCATTAAGCTATGTGCAAAGTGCCCCGAGTGCAGGGCCCCTTGCCACTGCCCTGGTGGTAGATGACAGGGACCCCAGGGATAAGGGGCTTTTGTGGTGCCTCTCAAATCCTGCCCTGAGAGTGACTGTCCTTGGCCTGTACTCCATCAGCAGGAGGGAGGGAGGGATCAGACCACTGGAGGAAGTGAGTCTGGTGACCCCCAGGGAGTGGCCCCTGCACACTGACCAGCTCTGGATGTAGAGTCTGGCTGCAGAGGCTCCTCTTCACAAGCAGGTCACGCTCTAGGTTTCCAGCTGCTAATCACAGGGGCTCTCCAGCCTGGGGGCATTTCCTCTCTCTGCTCCTGGCTTCCGCCCCAGCCCCATTCAGCTGATGATTCTCCTTTGGGCTAGAAAATCCAAAAATAGAAGAAAGCTACACTTTTTACCCCCTTGAGCCTCTTGTATCAAATGACATAGTCACTTTGCCTCAAACTTTTCATCAAAGCAGCCTTTGTAAGGTCCTGGGGCAGAAAGTAGGCCTTGGAAGATAGCCAGCAGGAAGCCGTGCAAAAAGTGCTGAGCAGGGGGACCCTTGGCGGAGGAGGTGGGGAGAGCAGGGTTTCAGGAGCTTCCCTCTGCCCCAGAAAGAGCCAGTGACAGACACTCGCTACCATGGGGCAGCTATTCTCTGAGCACCAGCTCTAGCTTCTGGTCTTGGAAGTGCCGGAGCAGCAAATGGTGTGGCTGCACAGACAACGAGACCACAGAGCTCAATCAGTGCTTAAGGGGCAATGATCCATCAATCAAATAAACAGAAGGAGTGCAAGAGACAATCTGATAAAAGCTCTGTGAGCTGAAGCTCTCTGTGAAGGCTTCTTGAAAAGGGAGCTCTCCCTTGCTGAACACCTAAGATGTATTGTGCCCTGTCCAGCGCACTTCGTGTCCTCTATTTTATCCCACAGCCTTCCATGAAAGAGTGCTGGCACGCACTAGATTAATCTGCCCAGGCTGCTCTAACAAAATATCACAGACTGGACGGCTGCAGCAACAGACGCTCATTTGCCCGCAGCTCTGGAAGCTGAAAGTCCAAGATCAAGGTGTTGGCAGGTTTGGTTTCCCCTGAGGCCTCTCTGGGCTCTCGGGTGGCCGCCTTCTCACCGCATTCCCACATGGTCTTTCCTCGCTGTGTGCATTCCTGGTGTCTGGATTTCCTCTTCCAAGGACACCAGTCAGATTGGATTAAGGCCTCATTTTAACATCATCACTTCTTTTTTTTTTATTATTTAATAGTTTTGGGGGTACAGGTGGTTTTTGATTACATGGATAAGTTCTATAGTGGTGATCTCTGAGATTCTGGTATACCCATCATCTGAGCAGTGTACACTGTACCCAATATGTAGTCTAAAGCCCCTATCTCCAGATGAGGTCACATTCTGAGGTATTGGGAGTTAGGACTTCAACACATGAATTTTGAGGGGAGATAATTCAGCCCATAACACCCACTTTGCAAATGAGAAATCAGACTCTGAGAGGTTTGGGAATTGCCCAAGCTTGCACAACCAGGAGGTGGCAGAGACCAAGTGTGGCAAGGAGCTGAAAGTTGATTCGAAGAAAATAAAGAACACGCTGTGTCCCGTTCATTAGGTTTGTGAACAAAGGTTCCGAGCTGGTTTGATAACATGGGAAGAGAACTGCTCCTGCATTTCAGATAGTATTGTGTGCTTCCCTATATATGGCTCTAGATATGTGTAGCTGGGGGCAGCTTCAAAGTTTTTCTGCTTATGAATCTACTCATTTATTCTAACCATTCCCATGTTTCTTTTTTGTTTATTTGGTTTGTTTATTTTGAGACAGGGTCTCGCTGTCACCCGTGCTGGAGTGCAATCTCAGCTCACTGCAGCCTTGACCTCCTGTGTTCCCGCACTTCCCCTCACCAGACGTTACAGAGGAAAATGTCTTTGTGAGGGGAAAGATATAAGGCCTCACTTACTGGCCCACCTGACCCACACACCTGCCATTTCACAAGTGGCATCAGATCCATACTCAAAGGCATGGGTAGCTCCCTCTGGACCCCACCTCACATCCTCTCCTAGATCCCATCACCCTGGTCAGGAGAGTGACTGGCGTCTTCCCTCTTGAATCTGCTATGCCTGGTTCTTTTTCTGAAGACCAGGATAGTACGGCCCACTCTGAGACAGGAGTAGGTGTGTGAAAGAAGAAGGAAGTGACCGGGCTAAGAGAAAAACCCTACACAGTTCACTCTAGCTGACTTTCACTTCTGAGCCATTTCCATAGCCTCACATACACAAAGTCCCTAATATTTGAGCTGGCCTGAGTGGGTTCCTAGAAAATGATGATTGGAAGACTGTGGAAGCACAGCTTGGTAGAAAGCTCACCTGATCTCAGGTATCAGGCTAACTTCAAAGGATTTCCAGATGACTGCCCTAAGCAAACTCTACACACTGTGGGAGAATCCTGGTTCTAAAAGCAGATCAGTTAGGAGGCTGGGTGTGGTAGCTCACGCCTGTAATCCCAGCACTTCGGGAGGCCAAGGTGGGTGGATTACTTGAGGTCAGGAGTTTGAGACCAGCCTGGTCAACATGGCAAAACCCTGTCTCTACTGAAAATACAAAAATTGGCCTGGCATGTGGTGTGTGCCTGTAATCCCAGCTACTCGGGAGGCTGAGGCAGGAGAATCACTTGAACCCAGGAGGTGGAGGTTGCAGTGAGCCGAGATCGCACCACTGCATGAAGCTCAGATGCCGGGAGGGCCCAGGGGGCTCAGGTAAAAGTAGGAAGCTGGCCAGGCATAACTGAGAAGAAAGGAAGAACCCATAAGGAAGGAAGCCTCTACTCGCCTTCCTCCCTCCTTCCCATCTTCACCATGTGGAGATACCTGACCATTTCCAAGTCAAGGGCAGCCAGAAATCCAGACTTTTATGTAATACCTGCTGAGTTTTAAATGTTGGTTCAATTTTCTTTAGCCACTCTACAGACCTAACAAAAGTCCGTGGGGCCAACAGCTCACAATCTCTGAACTTGAGATGTTATTTCCTTTATGATAAAGTCTCTGTTTCACTCAGAGACATGCTGGGGGATTTCGTTAAACAGAAGACACTTCTAGTACAAAAATAGAATGTGATTCACTCTCTAACAATGTTTAAGCACAGAAGCCGCAGTAAGGATGCTTCTTCCCTTCACAAATTGCCTCACCTTGAGGTGTTTCAAGAGACAGATCTCTTAATGCATTTCAAATCAGGTTAGAGTGGCAAAAATCTAATTTTCATACAACTTCTTGAAGGAAGATGGTAATTTCACTAAAGCCTGGATCAAGATTAAGGAAGGCATGAAGCAGATGCCTGATAGCAAGGAAATGGAGCGGGAGAGGGTGACGGGGTGGAGGGTGAAAAGAAGGTGAAGCTGCATGCCCAGGCTGAGTGTTTGCAAAGAGGCTGGCAACCACGGTGTGAAGCCAGTCAGACAAAGAGCAGTGGGGCCTGGGGACCAGAGTGAGCAGAGAGGGGAAGAGGAGGAGGGAGCATCATTGGTTGCCATGGTGACAAAGGAACAGGGATGGGAAGAAAGAGTGAGGGGGATGTCAGAGAAGAGCTGGGTTGTGCTGCTGCCTACAACAAAGTCTTCTCTACCCAAGCACCCTTGCCTATGACTCCTTGGCCCCTCCGATATTTCCCCCATCCTGATTATCTGCTCATTCCTGGCATGAATAAATTATTATGAAATTAAGGACATTTAGATCCTAAACATGAATGTGATGGATGAATGGGTACCTACTTATTGAGCCTCTAGGTCTCCAAAAGCCCTCTTGGATTCAAAATATTTTCTCCAATGTGCTTCAATAAAGCCCAGGATTCCACCATTAGGGCAACATTGCTTAGACTAAGGCTTTGTTTGTGTTCAATGATAAACCCTCATTAAGGGGGAATATCTTGGCTATCAATTTCCAGGGTCTCATAAGGAATTGATTTATCATATGTAACAGGGATCCTGGCTTCAGCCTAAGAATGTTCACTACTAGAGCTCAGGCATGTCTAGATGTGCATCATAAACTGGTGCGGCAGACCCCAGACAGGCTAGTTCAACGGAAGCTTCCAGTACCATCTGCTGCATGTGTCCAGCATTTATTTCCCCTTGATTTTCTTTTGGGCCACTCCCTCTTTCTCAATCTTAGTCCATGACGTTCAGGTGAACTGACTTCTAGTCAAGGGGTAGGCTCAGGACCAGAACTGGCCAATCAGGGCATTCCATCTTCGGGCCAAAATGATGGGTTCATATGTGGACACATGACCCAAACCTGACCAATGAGTTTCAAAACCTTAGATGTTTGCTGAAAGCCTTGAAAAATAAGCTCTTATTCCACTGGCTACTAAGCTGGTAGACTGTATGTCCAGAGATGCTGTTGGTCATCTTGTTCCACTTGGGAAAAGCCTGCCTGAGAATAAAACTGATATAGAGAAAAGCAGAGCCAAGATGTGGGAAGACAGATGGAGTGGGAGAGAGCGAGAAAGTGATTTCTTGATGACATGATTTGGGTCCCTGGATCCACCTGAGATAAAAGCCCTCCTTAGACTTTTCACTTTCCATTTTTGCTGTTAACTGATTTGAATTGGGTTTCTGTCACTTACAACCTAGTGTTCTGAATCCTGCAAGGGCTTTCCTATTATGTGAGTTGGTACCTGGGCTCAGCAACAGCTAACATAGGATATACCATGGCATCTGCTCTCAGCCTGTTCTACAAAGAAAGATGTGTTCATGAACCTAGCCAAGAGAGTCTGAGGGAGATGTCGAGACGCAGAACCATTGGAACATATGTAAGCACGTGTGCCCGTCTGCAGGGAAGGGAGCCATTTCCCCACTTCTTCGGAGAAAACAGCCCTGCTATAGCACCATGAAGGGCTTGATGATGGTGCCAGAGGAAGTGGCAGCAGGGCCTGGCTGAGAGGGGACGCCCAGTGGGAAACTCCACAGACAAGCATATGCTGTGCGCTGCCGATGTACAGAGCATTGCGCTCTCAGGATGGTCCACGAAAGGTCTGGAGTAGCCCAGGTTTCGGTCAACCAATGGATAAATAAAATGTGGGATACCCATACAATAAGATATATGGCAATAAAAAGGGATGAATTACTGATTCCTGTCATAACATGGATGAGCCTTGAATAGACAATGCTAAGAAGCTAGTCACAAAGAGCCACATGTGTGATTTCATTTACATGGAATGTCCACAATAGGCAAGTCTGTAGACAGAAAGTAGATTCATGGTTGCCCAGGGCTCAAGGAACAGAGGGATTTGGCAGTGACAACTAAAAGGTACAGGGTTTCTTTGGGGTAATGAGATGTTCTAAAATTAATTGTGGTAGTGGTTGGTTGTTCAGCTCTATGAACACAGTAAAAGCCATTGAATCGTATACTTTAGAGGATGAATTGCATGGTATGTGAATTATCTCAATGAAATTGTTACCTAAAAAAACCAAGCTTCTTGAGATACCTGCCCAGTCTGTGTGTGATGGGGGTGAGGACAGGGGGTTGGCCTCCAGAAGGCAGGGGCACATCATGTAGCTGCTGTCACTCTGGGAGGCAGTAATGCCCTCAGACCTGGACAAGAGGAACCTTGCTCTGGGTGGGCACTTGAGGCCTCTACTCTGGCTCTCTTCCAGCCTGACTCTTCTCTGTGGGGTAAGGAGTCTATAGAATCCAATGGATGTGTCCACCCATGCTCACACTGCCTTCTTCCTAGACCATACGCTGGATCTACAGGACCCTGGAATTACTTGCCCAAAAGGCCCCAGATCTGTCTCTAGAAACTGCAGGCCATGGCCAGGCACAGTGACTCTTACCTGTAATACTAGCACTTTGGGAGGCCGAGGCGGGCAGATCACTGGAGGTCAGGAGTTCGAGACTGGCCTGGCCAACAGGGCAGAAACCCATCTCTACTAAAAATACAAAAATTAGTGGGGCATGGTGGCAGGCACCTGTAGTCCCAGCTACTTAGGAGGCTGAGGCAAGATAATCACTTGAACCCAAGTGGCAGAGGTTACAGTGAGCAGAAATCACACCACTGCACTCCAGCCTGGGCGACAAGAGCGAGACTCCATTTCAAAAAAAAAGGAAAAAAGAAAAGAAACTGAAGGCCATAAGAGGCGTGACTGGAACTTGGATATGGAGTCTGGAGTGCCCATTTAAGTTCCCCCAAAGGTTGAGGCAGAGCTGAGAGTAACAGGAGGAGGGTAGGCCATGGACTGTGAGTTGCAGGGTCCGGGGTCAGGGATGGGGAAGGCCTGCAGCCAGCTCTCCCTACTACCACAGTGTTCCAGCATGGCTATCCCAGGACTATGAGATTCTAATTCAAACTTGACCTTCCAGGTCATTATGAATATTTATTTGTCAAGATAGGGAACTACAGCATTTGACAGTGTGCTATTAATAGTTTATAGTTAAACGTATGTCAACACATGGTTTGTGGATCTCCTTTTGTCCTCTTATCAGAGCTCCCTACTAGGTGCCGACTTGCCAGGAGGTGCTGTATTTAAGACAGAAATCTATCAGAGGTTTTCTTTCTAGCAAATCGTGATATGGGGTTTTCTCAGGGTGCATTTATGGATTTGGGAAACACAATTCATAGATTTCTTGCTCCAGGCTAAAGAGAAAGCTAACACATGGCTGCCTGGAACCTTGAAGTTTAATGATTTCTCTCAATGATGTCTTCTCAGCTCAGCCCAAGGATTGGGGCATGTGGTGAGGCACTGGCTAGAGACTGGGGTAGTTCTATGAGCTGTGCTAGGGAATTCCATGTCTCTCTGGCTCTCTTTACTTTGTTTTTTTTTAAGGTATAATGTAATAGAGTCCATTTGGCAGGGAATTTCAGCAGCAGCATATAAAAAACATCTCAGAGCAGGGCTGAGGGCAGGCCAGAGTATCCGTTCATCCTTCTACGTCTATCCTGAGTGTCCCCAAACCCTCGTGGTTATGCAGCTGTGCAATGCCAAAAGGTGCCCAGCTGCAGGGACACATGGGAGCTGAAATCCAGCCCACCCTCCCCTGGCCAAGCCACACCCCTTGGCCCTGGGCTGCATCAGTGCAGAAGAAGGGGAGCTTTTTTCTTAGTACAAAGGTGTCCTGTGCTCCCCACCCCATGGGCTCGTGGTGCTGCATCGACCCCAAAGAGGGTCTTTTTCTAAGGACACAAAGGTACCACAAATGAGTGTCCCCTGCTTGGTGAGGAGAGGGAAGCTAGCAAAGGAGGTCAGTGCTGTGTCCGGGTCCGACAGGACTCTAGCTCTCCCTGGCCCTGGCTGACCCCATGATGCTCCCCTCCACTCTGATGGTTCTGTTGCAGATACCACCCTGCCCTTGAGAGGCACCCCATGGAGGAATGAGAAGTAGGTTCTTTCAAGAGCGCAAATCAGGTTGAACTAAAAGGAGAAGGAAGGCTCTGAGAGAAGAGTCTCAGTCTGGAGAGAGACAGCAGCTGGTGGGCCCTGGGTTCAGATCGGTTTTGCTTTTGCCTCCTCCCAAGAAAGGCCCTGAAGAGACGTCACTCGTCAGGGAGGTCAGCCCTCAGGAGAGCACCTTCCCTCCTGCAAATAAACCTTCAGGACTTGCAGCAACCCCTCACCCCATCACCTTTCTTTCCTTTGCTCACCCATCCAGCAATGAGCTAGTACAAACTAAGATGCAGGCACTCGTAAGGACATGAAGACTTTCCAAATAATACATATTTTGGTGTGGGCCATTTAAAGAGACTCATGGGACCGAATCCACAACTTCTGCTTGGCTCTCTTGTACCGGTGACCTGTCTGAGCACATGCGGTGGATGATGCTGCTCCTGGTTCTCCCTCCTGCCTCCCCTTTCTCCCATTACCCAAAAAAAGGGCATATCTCTTACTCATCCCAACCTTACCATGGCGCATTGATCAGGGAAAATGTCCAGTGCAACGAAGAGACAATCTAAATCCTGGTATCCATGTTGAGAAAATGAGCAGGAGCAACTCTAATGACTGAGCAAATCAACTAGCTTTCAATTCCCTGCCTTCATTCAAAGTGAAGGAAAATCAATTCTAGCTGTCAGCTGACAGATTTTTAATGAGCTGCCCATATAATTTTTGGCATATAACTCGAAAGAAGTTTACAGTGAGTGACACTGCTACCACCAAAGTCCTTGCATTCCTTTGTCCTTATGTGAAAAAGATTTCTGAGCTGAGCGTCAATTTTTAACAAAGAAAAACAGGAATAGAATTATTGCTGAACTCTGACCCTTTCTAGCAATAAGGATTATTCATCCCTGAATATATGAACTAACTGGGATGAGAAAGGAAGCTTCATTTCCTTCAAAGATGCATTTTCAATTAATTATTCTGTATGCTCTCTTATTACCTATTACAATTTGTAAAGCATTTGTTTTGATTAATTGTGTACTAGTCATCCTGGTACAAATCCAGACAAAATGTTCTTTAACACTGAGTCTGTGGTCACAGAAAAATTTAAAAATAAATTCAATTTATACACATCGTTTTGTTGGGAAGAAGTATAATAGAGTGAAGGGTGATACATAAAAGACTTTGAATCATAAAAATAAATTATGCTAAAATTCTGTAGGGGAAGTAGAAGGGAAATATAAGTTCAAGGAGAAAAAAGAAAGATGAAATTTGTTCAGCTTGTTCATGTATTTTTAAAAGAGATGATGGTGGTATGCAATCACAATAGTATTACATTTAGAAACATTTTTCAGAGTACTGTGACAGTTTTATTTTAAAATTTCAAATATTTGCAATACACCAGAAACTAGACTTTATGTAACTATTTAAACTTATGAAAAAATTTTAAATGTTTGCATCTAAAAATGTGCAAGGGGTACACCGATTTTCAAAATTCTTTCAGGAGTCTACAAGGAAAATGATTAGAGAACCAGGTTCACAGAGCTGGCGCTTCCCTGCAGGGGAGTGTGCTTAGAACAGATACAAAACCAAAAGCTTTGGGGACTGGAGGGCACCCTCAAAGTTAGGGGGTAAACTGTCACTGGGGCTGGGTTGGTGGGAAAGGAGCCTGGGCACTCCCCCTTTATCCTAGCAATACTTTCCTCTGGTCTTTTGTTTTCTTATTTTCAGCGTTCCTCTAAAATCCCATTCTCCCTACTACAGATGTTTTGCCAGGTCAAGGTGTGTTCTGTTGTGCGTTTTTCCATCCTGCCTAAACGCTTCGTTTTCGTTTCTTCCGGGAAGCCCTCCCAGTCGGCCGCGCCCCTACCCCGCCCCGGCCCGCCACAGCCCTCCCCAGCTCCCCGACTCCAACATGCTTTTGTGCAGCTATGCGCGCGACGCTTCCTCCCGTGGACTGTGACTTTGGGCCAGTCCTCCCTCCCCAGCTGGCTCCTAAGTTTTCTCAGCGGTGTCTGCAAGTCTGTTTCCTCCGCAGTGAGATGTCGATAATCAGAATGAAGTAAGATGAAACCGGCACGGAGGTTGGCCTGCAGCCAGAACAGGGCACCTAGTTGCATTTAGCAAATGTTTACTAACTGTGCGGCTAAATCGTCTGGCTTCCCAGCGATTACGGAAGTCTGGGCTTCCCAGCGCCCAGGGAACCAAGGAGGGTTCCCAAACCCTCAGCTCTCCTTGGAGTAACTTGCCAACTTGGGGCGATGAAAACGGGCCCCCCTCCTCCCGCCTCCGCTGGGTCGGGCTCTGAGCGCCCAAGCCTCGGAGCTATGAGGTCATACTCGGGCCACGTGACCGCTGCCGCATCTGTCAACTGCGATACAATTACTAAGACAGTCGGGGCGCTTCCAACACTCGAAGCCGCTCTCTCCTTCTCCTCCTCCCTTTTCACACCAAGGGACCGTCTCAAAAGTCTAGGCTCCAAGTGCTACAATTTAAGAAAGGAGCAAGAGGGAGGAAAAAAGTCGATTCTCGTGGCTGCCGTTTGAAAACCATGCTTAAGCCCTGCTCTTTAAAATCCTTTCTGCCAAATCAAGTTGGCATATGTATTAAGAGCCTTTTAAAAACCATCATACTCTTTAACTCATTAATTCCAGTTCTAGGATGTTTGCATATGAAAATACTCCAAACTGGAGCAAAAGTTTAGGTACACAAAATTCACAGCCTTATTATTAAACTAACTATATATGATGAGAATGAATAAATCAGGGTATAAAAGAATATAAGGAAGTCATTTAAAATGCTTATTTTTAAGAATTTTTCATGACATGGAACATGCACCCAAAAAAGGACAATAGCAAGTATTTGCTGTCAAATGACAATAGCAAGTGTTTGTTGCGTGCCAGATGTTCTGCTAAATGGATTGACTCTTACAGCCTTGAGACAGATCATCTAATTCTTTCTTTCTTTCTTTCTTTGTTTCTTCTTTCTTTCCTTCTTTCTCTCTGAGACAGGCTCTTACTCTGTCACACAGGCTAGAGCACACTGGCACAATCACAGCTCATACAGCCTCGACTTCCCAGCCTCAAGCAATTCTCCACGTTATCTTCCCAAGTAGCTGGGACTAGAGACACTCGCCAACATGCCCAGCTATTTTTAAAATTTTGGGTAGAGATGGGGTCTCATTATGTTGCCTGGACTGGTCTTTTAACTCCTAGACTCAAGCAATCTGCTCACCTCGGCCTCCCAAAGTGTTGGAGTTAAAGATGTGAGCCACTGTGCGCAGCATTATTCTTCTTCTAAAAACTGACCTAGACCAAAAAAATAAATAAATAAAGTATGAAAAATTGAGGGTTACAGTTTATCCAAAGAGATGAACTCTGATCTAGGTTAATTTGAGTCTAGAGCCCAGCCTCTTAGCCTCCACACTCTAACCTGCCACAATAGTGACGAGTAAGAAATCAGAATTCAACACTGCATATACACCATCAGGCCTGTGATGTGTACATATGTGTATACATTTGCCACTACCCACAATGTATGCAGAGGAAAAGGATGGGAAGACAGACTCCCACAATCACCAGTGATTTAAATTTTCTTTTACATATTCTATAATGTGTGTATATTAATTTAACAATTAGACAAAATGTTATGTACAGCCAAGTGCTGATTACAGCAGTATTCATTGTAACGAAAACTTGAAAGTAGCTCAAATATCAGTTCCTATTGGATTCATTAAGTGAATTATAAAATATATATCTATTGCAATAGTTTGCAGGCATTAAAAATGAAGATTACAAAGACCGAGTGATACCATTATGTGAAAAAAATAAAAAATGCTAGGCATATTATGCATAATTATTTGAGGATATCATGGTAAAATCTATAAGGAAAGAAGAAATGATAACTGCAACAGGATGGTAAAATTAAATTTGATTTAAAAAAATTGTTTGAACTTCTATAACATTTTTCTATTTCTTATTTAACAATAAAACTAGTTCCATTGATTTAAGGTTTAGTATCAAAATTAGCATGGAACACATAGATATCTCTTTTGCCTTTTAGAATGCTTTCTGTTTTATCTCATTTTATTGCCAAAACATCCCAGTGCAAATCGGCATTTTCTCTTCCACTTTAATGACAGAACTGTTAAGGCAGAGAAAAAGTGAGCGAGTTGCTTGATGTAAACTAGCAGATGAATGGCAACCCTAGACTAGAACCCTAGGCTTGCAAACTCCTGCCCCAAGGCTCTGGCCTACAAAAGCACACTGGTTCTCTCACATAGAGAGCTGCACAGCACTGCCTAGAAAATACAAACTGCTATTATTAAGACCCCAAACATAAGATCCAAATGTAGGTTCTCTCTAGTGGGTAAGCCTGGAGGCAGGAAACATGCCTATTAATGCTCTTTGTCTTAAGAGTGGGAAGTCAAAGGCCTAAAGCATTCTCCTGCACTCTCCAAACTCATCCACCCACCCACTTCACCCCAACCATATACACACAGCCGCCCTTGTCCCCAAAAGCAGTCTCCCTGGGAACATGCTCTGCCCTTGGATGGAGAGAGAGGCCAGGAGATTTGTAGTTTATCCTCTTCTTGCAGTTTAAGCTACAACCCTGCCCACAGCCCCAGTAAGAGAAGTAGGGATCCCTGAGGCCAGAATGTGCCAAAGACCAGCTGCAAACCAGGCAGGCATCAGTGAAATAAGCTTGGAAAGAGAGATGAGGTCAGGGGTCAGTGACAGCTGGCAAAGCCAGCACTAGGGTGACAGTTGGAGGTCTGGAGATCCCCAGGAAAGTTGGTCATGAGCCCCTGGTCCCTCACTTAACAGAGATGTGACTTTCCAGGGTCATACAACAGCTGGAGAGAATGGGAGTGAGCCCAATCTGAAGTCCAAAGGAATCCATCAAAGACCAGTCCACCAATTCCACAAAGCCAGGCTCTATTCATTCATTCAAGATATGCCGGGCACGGTGGCTCAAGCCTGTAATCCCAGCACTTTGGGAGGCCGAGGCAGGTGGATCACGAGGTCAAGAGATCGAGGCCATCCTGGTCAACATGGTGAAACCCCGTCTCTACTAAAAATACAAAAAGCATTAGCTGGGCATGGTGGCGCGTGCCTGTAATCCCAGCTACTCAGGAGGTTGAGGCAGGAGAATTGCCTGAACCCAGGAGGCTGAGATTGCGGTGAGCCGAGATCGCGCCATTGCACTCCAGCCTGGGTAACAAGAGCGAAACTCCGTCTCAAAAAAAAAAAAAAAAAAAAAAAAAAAAGATATACCCAGTGCCCTTCTTGCTTACCATATCTTTCTGATTTTTATGGGGCGAGAGAGCCAATACCCTACCCCTCATCCCAATCCCCAGTCCCTTGGTGGGGCTGGTGAACCTCATGGCTCAAAATGGGAAAAATCTGGGAAGTCATAGGTAAAGGGAGGGTCATCTCTCCAGGGCAACAAACCCAAACTCCAAAGCACATGAAACAAACCAATGGCTGAGAGTCCAGGAGATGTCCAAGTCTGAGGATTCCACAGACAGTGGGGAAAGCTTCTGGAAGGTAGAAGGAGGCAGGAAGAGGTGCCTCTGAACTCGAGCAGTCGAGAAATTTAAGCATGCTTTAAAGAGCTAAAAGAAGACCAAAGGGCCGGGTGCAGTGGCTCACACCTGTAATCCCAGCACTTTGGGAGGCCAAGGCGGGCAGATCATGAGGTCAGGAGATCGAGACCATCCTGGCTACAATGGTGAAACCCCTGTCTCTACTAAAAATACAAAAGATTAGCCGGGTGTGGTGGCACGCACCTGTAGTACCAGCTGCTCTGGAGGCTGAGGCAGGAGAGTCGCTTGAACCCAGGAGGTGAAGGTTGCCGTGAGCCAAGATCATGCAATTGAACTCCAGCCTGGGCGACAGAACTAAACTCAGTCTCAAAAAACAAAAACAAAAACAAAAAAGAAGAAGAGGCATGGAGGTGTGCTAATGGCACAAAAATTTAAAAGGGGGAGCTAAGCCTAGGTTTACCAGTTCTGCTGGCAGGTGAGGTCCCCAGTAAGGAGAAAGGGAGGTGAGGGTGTGTGGATAAGGTGCTGCTTCCTCTGCTGACCTGAAGGATTTCTGTAAATAGTGCATTTGTTTGTTCCTACTTTGGGGTGGGACTATCATAATGTTAGTCATTTCTGCTACTAAAGACGTAGATAAAGCTAACGATATTCTTTGCAAGGAAAGGGAATATCATTGGCCCCAAAAGCTATTTACAGGGGGCTTTTCAGAAAAAAATGTTTTAAGCCTGCATTTGTCGGATCTGGCTAATGATGGGGCATCGGCATTCCTACTGTGGAGTTGCTGAGAGTTCTTTTGAGCAAGGAAGGGGAGAGGCAAGTGCAAGAACCAGCACACAGTAAAACGAGGCCATGTCTCTTACATACTTTGGAGCTTCCAGTGGATTCCCACTGTAGTTAGGATAAAACCAAATTCCTTACATGCCACCCAGAAGACCCACAAAAGCCCTATCCTTTGTCTTTCTCCTCCACCCACTTAGTGAAGCCCCATTGGTCTCCTTCCTGTTCCTTAAACCAGCACAGCTGTTTTTGCCTTGATGTCCCCGTGGTTCAAGTGTTGCTGTGGCCTGAATGTCGGTGTCCCCATAAAATTCATATGTTGACACTTAATCCCCAATGTGATAGTGTTAATAAGTGGGGCCTCTGGCGATGATTAGATCAGGAGGGCTGTGCTCCTCACGAATGAGATCAGATGCTTTGATCTTGGACTTCCCAGCCTCCAGTCTGTGAGCATTAAGTTTGTCTTGTTTATAAATTGCCCAGTCTAAGGTATTTTGCTATAGCAGCCTGAACAATCCCAGACAGATGTGACACCCTTGCAGCTCCCTCTGCTTAGAATGAATGCCCTTCCTGTCTCCCTAGTTCCCTCCTCCCCTACTTCTGTTTTTGTGGCTGGCTCCTTCCCCTCCATTAAGCACAAAGGAGACTTAGGAAGAGGCCCTCCTTGAGCAGGGGACATGGAAGGCCATGCTGCCCATAACCCTTTACTTCTCCTTGGCACTTAGACCAACCCCAAGTCACGGCCTGCCCATTTGTTTATGGCTCCTTCACAAACCTGATCCCTCCCACTGTGCCCACCCCTCCCTGCTTCATCCACATTAGAATGTTCCTTTTTGAAGGCTGGGCTTAACTGTCTTGTTCATTGCAAGGGATGCAGTGCCTGGCAGAGGGCCTGACACTTGGTAACTACTCAGTAAATATTTGTCAAATGAACGAATGAATAAGAGGCCTACTGATTTGAATTTAACTGAATGAAAACCCAGGGTTCAATTTCCAAACAAGCAAAGACAAAAATCTCAAACACTCCCTATTGTTCTCCTTCTACTAGTTGAGCCCCAACCCATTTTGTTTCCACTCCCTCCCCTCCCCTCCCTTCTCTCCCTTCCTTCCTTCAGTCTTTCCCTGGGCCCCTCAAGCCATATATCTTATGCAGTCACCCACAGCCAACCCTTCTCTGCGGGCCTTCACTGTGACCGAGCCCTGAGGTCACAACACTCTGGGAAGGAGAAATGAAGGATTTTCCAGGAACCCAGCTGTGGCCATGCACTTTCTATCCTGTCTGTCTTGCTGGAAGCCAAAGTTCTTAAGCTTCTGTACAGCAAGTTTTTCATAAAATGAATGATGACCACCTAGTCTTTTCAGGCTTTCTGTTTGCAGTCCCAGGAGGCTTCTTAGCTGATGATGACCCTGGACTGCTTCCTTGCTTCCTCTGGGCTTCAGATTTAGACACACATTTGGCTCTCAAGGTCCCTTCATGCTCTAAACCTTTGGTAATCTCCAGGACACGAATCCACTCAGGTTTAGGAGCAACGAGGGTGAGTCAAACATCACCTTCTACAGGCTCATCTCTCAGTGATGAAAGCCTGTGCTTGGTACCCTCACTTCAAGGATGTGCTGGAGGGTGTGAGGAGCCCAGGGTCTGCCCGAACTGATCTACTGTTGCTACATATACAAAGGGAAGTAGAGTAACTCACCTCCCAATGAAAGGAGTTAAGAAAAGAGCTTTATCTGAGGAATACAAGTCCTTTTAATCATTAGGCCTTTAGAGACACTAAAATGAGACAGCAATCATGTCCTACTCCCCTGCTTTGAGCAATGTGTTCGACTCTTGAAACGGCTTGCTATCACCACAGGTAGCTCTAGATCAACCGAATAATGCCATACCAGACACTGCAGCCCACGCTCTATAGCTTAGCAATGCATAGCCAATCAAATCAATCTTATCTCTGTAAACCAGTGAGAATTCCTGATAAACAACTTTGTTTCAGCCCATGCCCTATCTCCCATTTTTGCCTTTAAAAATCTACTTGTGGCTGGGCACCGTGGCTCATGCCTGTAATCCCAGCACTTTGGGAGGCCAAGGTGGGCGGATCACCTGAGGTCAGGAATTTGAGACCAACCTGACCAACATGGAGAAACCCCATCTGTACTAAAAATGCAAAATTAGCCAGGCATGGTGGCGCATGCCTGTAATCCCAGTTATTAGGAGGCTCAGGCAGGAGAATGGCTTGAACCTGGGAGGCAGAGGCTGCAGTGAGCCAAGATTTCACCATTCCACTCCAGTCTGGGTAACAACTCTGTCTCAAAAAAAAAAAAATCTGCTTGTAACTGCAGCAAATCAGAGTGTATATTTAGGGCAACTTGAATCTATGCTCACAAGTTGTAATCCTCAAACTTGACCCAAATAAACTCTCTACTTATATTATATATTTTGTCTCCACTTCTACCTTTTAGGTTGACATATTGCTGTTCTGTAAGACCAGACCACTGGGTGAGCTCTGTGATTGTGCAGGAAAGCATAGGGCGCTATGAAAAGTGAGGGTTTGTCGTGCTCTAGCACTGCCCACAGGAAGGTGGGTGTGGGAGACAGACTAGAGTCCTTTCCCAGTGCCATTAGTACTAGGTGTGGTTTCAGATGAAATTGTGAATTGGAAGGAGTATCTGGGTAGACTGGGGAGAGCATAGGATGGGGGCAAAGACTTGAGCAATGTCCCTAGGGAGCCCAGGAAGGGGCTGCAGTTGCTCAATAGAGGTTGTGGGGGGGCAGTGGTTGGGCCCAGAATCTATCTGCTGACCCACTACCGGGGGTCCTATGAGTCCAGGGTCGGAGAAGAAGCCCTGCAGCATTTTCTGTTTGGTTGGGCTAGTCCCCCTGCCTTCTCTGAGGTCCTGCCATACAGTCAAAGCATCCCTTCCCTTCCTGGCTCTCCAGGCAGCTGAGGATCAGAACAAAATCCACACTCTATTTTCACCAAGTTAATCCTGCCTTCCATCCTCTTCCAGCAGCTGGCCTCCTAGCCTGCGGGGCAGAACCTCCCTACTGTTGTTGGGCTTCCCCCAGCTCTTCCCCAGCAGGGAGTGAGTCTACAGCAGTCACATCACCATAAGCAAAGCCTCTGTGTCAGTAGCAGACAGCTTCCCTTGCGCCTGGGGAGGAAGTGTTAATGAGGAGAGGTGTGGGGAAGGGTTGCGCCTGCCTGCCTTGCAACAGTTTGCTCCTTTTGGCTCACGCGACCGAGGAGCTTACACAAGGAACATGCCTTCTAGAGGGAAGGATGTTAATGTCAATAAAGGGCGCATGTTAGTTTGCACCATTCACTCAGCTAGGAGAATGCGCCCAGTGCAGACCTTTCTATGGCAAAGGCCTCTGCAGGGCTGCCGCCGTTGGAGCTCAACAGGATGGTGACAGGTAGCCTCCCCCAAGGGTCAAGTCTAGCCTTGATGACCACATAGACATGAGGGCGAAGCTGTGCCTCTCCGTGGCTGAGGCCTCCATGGAGGACACATACCGGGCCCAGTCCCTCCAGAGCCTCCTGCCTCTGCACCCAGATCCAAAGCAAGGCCCCTCCCATCTGTTTCCCAAGGAGGGATAGAGTGCAATTAACCCTCAAGCAACCCCAGGAGGTAACCAACCCCTGGACCAAAGTGAGGCAGGGGGTGTATCCTGCCTGAAGTTCAGGCTGTTCCCATCCACAGCCTTTCCCTGGGAGCAATAGAGGATTTTCTTGTCCAGAAGGATCCTTGGAATACAATGTACCACCCTTCCCCTGACCACCACCTCATATCCTTGCCCTTTTTTATGGCCCAATCTGTGGACCAGAAGAGGAGAAGGGCTCTAGAGTCCTCCATCCGTAACCCAGAGCCAGACCTAGAGAGAAGAATGTAACAAGGGTCAATGCTTGTTCAGAACCTACTATGTCAGGCACTAGATTAACACAGCAGCAGGGGATGCAAAAAAGAGAAAAGACACAGTCTCTGTCCTTGAGGAACGATGTGTAAAAAGTTGACATGAGTAGATAAAGTTGCTACTAGTAAAGAAAAGCAGGGCATGAAAAGTCCTCAATAAGAGACACAGTCCCTAGGTCCAGAGACTGCGGGAGGCCAAGGCTTTTGTGTTGCTGAGGGAACGTGGTGAGGAAAAGGCTGGAACCCACAGGGTTGAGAGGGAGAAGGCTGGGAAAAAGAGCTAATGTGTGGCAGCTCCAGGAAAGAGAAAAGTTGGAAAACATAGAGATGCTTAAATAGGCCTTTGGGGAAAGTTTGTTCTATAAACACTATGCAACACTCTCCTCAACTTCCTGTAAAACCTTTCATAAAACCTACAATGGACAGTCGTAGGTGGTTTTTTTTTTTTTTTTTTTTTTTGGAGGTGAATTGATGTTGGGGGCAGCTAACAGATTGAGGTTGGTTCATGGGGCCAGAGCTAGGGTAGGCTGAGGGGTTCAGACACCCCAGGGTTAGAGCTGGACAGACGGGTTGACTTCCCAGAAGGGGAGGGGCTGGAGGCTTGGTCAGCTGGGAAGTGGGTGCGTTGCTAGGCCTGGAATGATGGTGAGGAGAGAGCGGGGAAAGCTTGGAGGGTAGGGAGACTCTTAAAAGAAAAAATTGTAAGATGATATGAAACTGTAATAAAGCCTCAAGCCTGGACAAGTGAAAAAATATATTGGGGTGGGGGAAGGGAGGAGGCATAGGACGGAAGTCACTGACTCCAATCTCTTCCCACCTTTGTATCATGAATTTCACCTGCCTGACAAAAGAGCTGGGTAGATTATTTGTCACCTCTCACTCAGGCTGATAAATAGCCCCCGGGAGTGGTGCCCTGCCTCTAGTCTCTCCTCCGCATTAATGTGTCCTCCACCCACAGTGACACTGGAATAATCTTTCTGAAAGTCCAGCTCTCATTGTTTCATTCACTTTTAAAATCCCTCAGTGACTTCTGATCACTCACCCACCAGAATTAAGTCAAAACTCCTGAGCCGGCCAGGCGTGGTGGCTCATGCCTATAATTCTAATACTTTGGGAGGTCAAGGCAGGAGGATTGCTTGAATCCAGATCAAGACCAGCCTGGCCAACATAATGAGACCCATCTCTACAAACAGTTAAAAAAATTAGCCAGGTGTGGTGGTGCATGCCTGTCATCCCAGCTACTCAGGACCAAGCCCCCAGCCCCTCCCTTTCTGGAAAGTTGGCTCCCACTTCCTGTGTAACCTGCTGTGGTAGGAGGATCACTTGAGCCTAGGAAGCTGAGGTTACAGTGAGCCAAGATCATGCCACTGCACTTCAGTCTGGCTAGCAGAGCAAGACCTTGTCTCAAAAAAAAAAAAAAATACGCAAAGAAACGAAAACAAAAAAACTCCAACAACCTCCAGAGCAACACCCTGTATCGAGGCCCCTCTTTCCAGCTTCATCCGCAGTCTCTTCCTCTTCACCCCTCACATTCCATCACACTGAACTACACACAGCTACTCTCATGCACCCTACAGTTTCACACCTCAGGGCCTTGGCACGTGCTTTCCTACCTTTGCCTGGAGCACTTTCCCCAGCTCAACTGCCAACACCCAGGAACCCTTCTATTACCCTCCCTTCTTGCCACTCTCTTCCCACAGGATTTCACATCAGCACTAGGCTGGCACTTGCCACATTATGTCATTATTGTGATCATCATCTGTTTATATGTCTATGACTCCTTAAAGAACAGAGCCAGATTATATTCTTCTTTGCAGCCCAGCACCCAGCACAGTGCCTGGCTCATTATTGGCATTTAGAAAATGTTTATTGAGGCCAGGCATGGTAGCTCATGCCTGTAATCCCAGCACTTTGGGAGGCCAAGGCGGGTGGATCATGAGGTCAGGAGTTCAAGACCAGCCTGGCCAATATGGTGAAACCCCATCTCTACTAAAAATACAAAAAGTAGCCAGGCATGGTGGCAGGCACCTGTATTTCCAGCCACTCAGGAGGCTGAGGCAGAAGAATCACTTGAACCTGGGAGTCAGAGGTTGCAATGAGCCTAGATCGCACCACCACACTCCAGCCTGGGCGACAGAGCGAGAATCTGTCTCAAAAAAAAAAAAAAGGAAGTGTTCATTTAATGACTAAATTTGAAACTCAAAAGCTGACAAAAATCCTTTTTTCTCTGGGAACTGCCCCAGACATCAACTGGACCATAGGTAGACACCTGACCCCACCTGGCAAATAGATTCCCTCCTGGGAAAGTGGAATGGACTTCAAGAGAGGCAGGTCTGTTTCTGGAACTATAACATGTCTACTTTGGAATTGTGGGGCATGCATTCGTCACCATTTAAACTGGGCAACAGAGAAAGTCACTCCTTAAAGAAAGAAAAGTGGCCATATAGAGGGCTTCAGATGGCTTTCTGAATCCCAGCCCTCCCCTGAGATCATGAAGGGTTCCTGTTCTAGGTTCTGCAAGATACCCCCATGTACTAGTAGCCTGTCCCCTACTTTGTGTTTGAGTTTCATGAAGTTTCTGTTCCTTACAGAGTCCTAACCACACAGGCCAACCTTTGGCCTCAACAGAGTATCTTGGGATCTCTTTTCTTCAAAAAAAAATTCTATTTTAATAAATAAAGGAACATCAGGCAGTGATTAGACCTTAAATCACACATACACATGGAGAATCAGCTATGTAATTTGCAGAGCCCAGTCCAAAATGAAAACGTGAGTTCTGGCCAGTCACAGTGGCTTACACCTGTAATTCCAGCACTTTGGGAGGCCAAGGTGGGTGGATCACCTCCTGAGGTCAGGAGTTCGAGACCAGCCTGGCCAACATAGTGAAACCCCATCTCTACCAAAAATACAAAATTAGCCAGTTGTGGTGGCATGTACCTGTAATCCCAACTATTTGGAAGGCTGAGGCAGGAACCCAGGAGGAACCCAGCTCAATTGCTTGAACCCAGGAGGCGGAGGTTGCAGTGAGCCAAGATGGCGCCATTGCACTCTAGCCTGGGCAACAGTGGCAAAACTCTGTCTCAAAAAAAAAGAAGAAAAAGAAAAAAAGAAATGTGAGATCCTTTGTTCAAAAGCAGGAGAGAAGTGACATGAACAGCGGTAAAATATAAAGCTTTTTCCTTTCTTCTGTAGTCTTTTCTTGACTTTTCCTAGTGTTTATTTGCTGTTTAATATCTTCCTAGGCAAAGAAAATTTACTTTAAATTATTAGCATGAATTCTACCATTTATTTTTTATTGTGCAGTGCCCATATGCTGAGCCACCAAAATTATACAACCTGTATTTCTTGGCTCCTTCCAGAAGGTGCCTCACACTGGCCAGAAGAGATATGTCCAAATTCCCCCAGGCACCGAACTATCCAAGGGAGCACCCTGCCAGGCACAGGGATACTTTGCAGGCCAAGTGCAGACATTTACAAGCTTCTGAGGGTCCTGCCCTGAGATTTTGGTGCAGCAAGTTGGGCAGTGGTTGAGTCCCCCTTCCCACCAGCCACCAGTGTGGTGCCTGGGCCAGAATCAGGGAAGTTGAGCTGGCATCTCTCCTTCTAGTGGGCTGGCTGCCCTATAGCAGACAGGTAACTCGAAGGCTCTTTAAACCTCTACACAAGACAGGCTCACTATCAGTATCTGATGGGTGAGAGACTCACCCCTCCCCCTGAGTTTCCTACTGAATGTGCCACAAAGCTGCCGGTCTTGGGCAGGGATGTCTGACCCTGAAACTCCACAGAGCATGAAACCCCTCTCTGACCCTCCCTGCATGCACACCAGGCCCCTGCCAGGGGCAGAGGGAAGCAATGCTCAAGGGGTGAGTTAGAGGAAGGCGGGGCCTCAGGGCACCAGGGGGCTGGGAATTGGTTGGCCAACAACCCATCCCAAGAAAGTGGATAGGCTTTGGGAGTCAGTACCATGTGTGAGCCAAAGCTCCAAACCCCTGGCATATGCCCCAATGTCCTATCAACTGTCACTTACAAAACATAGATCCAAAGATGAAATTAGGAATTTCAGGGCAGCAAATACAGATCACTACACCCTAGATGCTGGGCCCTTCTGAGCATGGGCCCCTGTGTGACTGTGCTGGTTGGATGCCCATGAAGTTGGTTCTGGACATGTGAGAAAGACCTCTAGACCTCATTAAATAATATAAGTGTGGGTACTAAAGCTGAAACAAAAGAAGAACACACTTCATATGCATATTAAACTGGAGCACCCAGATCCACAGGCCAAGAACACTATTCACATCTCACGCTTTGACCACCTGAGGCCAAGCTGAAGAGCAGATGTCATCACTCCCTTTATCCCAACTGCAGAATAGACCAGAAGCTGTGGTGTGTATGGATGAAATGAAATTTGAATTCTGGGCATTAATTTGGGCTTTATTTCAAAGTTAACATTTTAGCTATTAAAGGACATTTCATGAAGAAAAACAGAACAATATCAGAGCATCAAAGAGGAGGAAACACCACTAGTTTCCTTTGCCCAAAAAACTTAGACCTTTATGATTTAGTGGTTCACCACGAGCTTCACTTCCCAGAGGTTTAAATAAAAAACTTTCTATTGGCATTAGCACCAAACAAGGCCATTCGTATTTCGGGCATCTTTTGCTTGGCTGAGAGATGCAGTCGACTTTCCAAGGTATTTGAAACCTTTATTCTCTGATTGCCACTGTAGACCTCCACACCTCCAGCTGCATTCACAGCCAGGTATGCCTCTCGATCAACCTGGACCTCCACATGTTTTTGGGAAATTGTCATGTATTCAGGGATGGCCTTTTGCACTGCAACCTCCACCAGGAGGAGGTCCTGTGGCCGGCAGCGCACAATCATCACAGGTTCCAGCAGTCGGAGCAGACCCTGGAGCACCAGTTTATCCAGCAGCCCCTGGTAGACTTCTGGGTCCTCTACAATCCTGCTGAGTCTCAGCTTTGCCTCTCTGAGCAAATCTGAGATGAGGTCATCTCGGGCTCTCAGGACTTTCAGCCTTGCCTGATTCCTCATGGTGGACATCTGGATTTTCTTCTGCTGCTCTATCCGCTTCTCCTTTTTCTCATAATACTCCATAATCTTCAGCCGTTGGATTTGCACAAGGCGTCCTTTCTCAATGTTAAACTCTTCCTCAGCCTTGGCATCGATTTCCTCTGCTTTCTCACTGGCTTCCTGCTCAATGAAAGCCATCATATGCTTAATCTGCTTTTGCACATCAACATCACTCAGGGCCATGCCTGCTCTCAGAGGGGATGGCAGAGAGGGAGCTGAGCACTGTTTGGCTCCTTTGACTTAGGACATTTCAGGAGTGTCTCTGGAGTTTCACTTCCTTAGCTATACCAGTGAATAAAAGGACGAAAGAGAAAGTTAGAGCCTACAGAGGAGGACTGCAGAGACCGTATATATACCCCTCACTTCGCAGATGAGGAAACTGAGGCTCAGAAAGGGAAGAATTTATCCAAGGTTATACTCTAGAAGAACAGAGGCTTGAACCTGGGTCTCCAGAATTCCATCCCTGCTATACTCACTATCATTGTCATCAAATAATAATGAAGCAGTTAAGACAGACCTCGTCCAGAGGCTCTGTACGCAGCAGTGGCCTAAGACTCAGGTAGCAAGCCAACAGAGTGGAAACACCAAATTAATACATAAATAGAAAGCATATCCACATTTTGGGGTCAGGAAGGTTGGGGAGAGTCTTAAGAAACTCATGGTCAGCTGAGATTTAATCCAGAAAGGCTGCCTGGAGGTAAGAGGGTTGTAAGAACCTTCAAATGATACAAAGAAATGGAGTACTGCTAAGCAGAAAATGGCACCTTTGAGAGGTGAGACTTACTTTTAAACTTAACATGTGATCTGTCCTAAAGACTGTTCTATGTGTACTTGAGGAAAATGTGTATTCTGCTGCTGTTGGGTGGAATGTTCTGCATATATGTGTGTAAGGTCCATTTGGTCTACAGCGTTGTTCAAGTCCTGATTTGTTTACTGATTTTCTGTCTAGATATTCTATCCATTATCTATTCACTTCCCAGAAGCTTATATTTTTAAAATTCTATATAAGCCTAGAGCATATATAAAGTAAAAAAACCACCTTCAATCCCTCCCCACTTCCCTAGAGTTTATATAAGGAAAGGGGGAGAGATCGAAGGTGTTCTTTTTACTGGAAGTGGTTTCCAAACCTCGGTGTATATCTGAACCACTTGCAGGATCTTTAAGAAATATAGCTTTTAGCGCTGTTGCTCACGCCTGTAATCCAGCACTTTGGGAGGCTGAGGTGGGAAGATAACCTGAGGTCAGTAGTTCAAGACCAGCTTGGCCAACATGGTGAAACTCCATTTCTACTAAAAATATAAAAATCAGTTGGGCATAATGGCAGGTACCTGTAATCCCAGCCTCTCAGAGGGCTGAGGCAAGAGCATTGCTTGAACCCAGGAAGTGGAGTTTGCAGTGAGCTGAGATCGTGCCATTGCAGTACAGCCTGGGCGACAAGAGTGACAGAATCTAGAAAAGAAAAGCCGGGCACGGTGGCTCATGCCTGTAATCCCAGCACTTTGGGAGGCCAAGGCTGGTGGATCACCTGAGGTCAGGAGTTCGAGACCAGCTTGACCATCATGCAGAAACTCCATCTCTACTAAAAATTTTTAAAAACCTAAAAAATTAGCTGGGCATGGTGGCACATACTTGTAATCCCAGCTACTCAGGAGGCTGAGGCAGGAGAATCTCTTGAACCCGGGAGGCAGAGGTTGTGGTGAGCCAAGATCATGCCATTGCACTCCAGCCTGGGTGACAGAGCAA